>NC_059372.1:0-50000 GCF_019703515.2 Myxocyprinus asiaticus
TTAGTTGGTTAAAGTGTCTGCCTAGTAAACAAGAGTTCCTGGGTTCAAATCCCAGCAGTGTCTTTGTAGTGTGTTGCGGCCACCTAGTCTCTAAGATGTAAACGGCACTTTGTAAGAGGGCTAATCGGGTTGAGGCACTTGCTGACCTCATAGAGACTCGGTGGTGGCACCACTGGAAAGAGCACCCTCGAAAATGTGGGGGTAGGGCTTGCTTTCGTGCCTCTATCACATTCCTGGCAAAAGTTATGGCAATCCAGCATGAGTGTGGTGGTTTTCATCCTTATAACCCTAACCCTAACCTAACCCTAAACCCAGACTTTGCAGTGGATGGTGCTGTGGTATTGTTGGTTAAAGTGCTTGCCTAGTAAACAGGAGAACCTGGGTTCAAATCTCAGCAGTGCCTTTGTAATGTGTTGTGCTCCTCAGGAACTTTCACATTTAGCAATGTTTGCTTTTCTAAAAGCCTATAGAAAAAGTTTACTCAAGTAAATTTGCTGCACTGATCAAGGGTACAAGCCAGTCCTGTTCACAAATCTTTCCTTGGCTGTATTTTAATGATACTCTGACATGCTAATGCACTTTTCCAACAGGGTACTGTGATTTAGCTGGTCAAGGTACCTTTCTTATAAACAGGAGATCCTGGTTTCAAATCTTAGCAGTGCTTATCTGGAAGTGACTGTGCTATCTGGCCCCTCCTGAGGAAAGGAGGTCCTGACATCTCCTTTTGAAAGTGCGTTCAATTCTTAATTCTTGGGAAGTTGATTTCTTTACCACAGAGAGTGTAACCTTAGAGTGTTGGAGACACAGCAGGGTGCATAATGTGGGCTCTGTGGTGCAATGGATAGCGCATTGGACTTCTAGATTGCAAGATGTGGCCTTTCAAAGGTTGTGGGTTCAAGTCCCTATATCCTAGAGCTCACCTGATCCTATAGTCCTAATTTTGACCTAAGCTAACACTTGGCCAACGAACAAGTCTAACTGATCACGAAAACTCTTTTCTCAAACAAACACTTTCATGCTCTCAATAACATGGCATATTCCTTTATCTGATGACCTCTCTTCTTGACATTTTGCTCTACTTAGTCACCCTCCATGAAGACTTTGCAGTGGAAGGTGCTGTGGCTTAGTTGGTTAAAGTGCCTGTCTAATAAACAGGAGATCCTGGGTTCAAATCCCAGCAGAGCCTTTGTAGTGTGTTGTGGCCCCCAAGTCTCTAACATGTAAATGACACTTCTTATGAGGGCCAATCTGGTTGAGGCACTTGCTGACCTTGGAGAGACTTGGCATTGGCACTGCTGGAAAGAGCACCCTCAAAAAAGGTGCGTGTAGGACTTGCTTTCATGCCTCTGCCACTGTTATGGCAATCCGGCATGTGCATGGTGGTTTTCATCCCTATATCCTAACCCTACCATCCCTTTAAAACAATTTCTCTGCCAATAATAACACTAGTTAGGACCCAATTTTTTATGTGTTTATCCCCCAAATTTATGACCGCCCCATTGCCTAAAATACAGAGTCTGGGGAAAAACTAATCTTGAGTGCCCAATACATACAACATAAAACTCTGAACCTTCAACCAAAATTCTTGGATCTTAACAAACCACCAAAAATCATGGGTTGTGTCTCCATCTTCTGACTGGCATCGCCAGCAGGTGGGTGTGTCTTTAAGACCAAGCCTATACAATCTAGAGGGGGTCCAATAGAATCAATGTAAAATCTTGAACTGCATAAGGCGCACCCTTGAATCTCTAGACGCAGACTATACATTTTTTAGGATCCTATCCAACACTCCCTCCTCCAATTCCAAGTTTAAATCTTTTTCCCATAATCTCTTGATAGAAGTTAAAGCTCCATCGCCCAGACTCTGAATTAGCAGGGAGTAATATACTGATTCCTCACGACCTTTTCCAAAAGCAGTAATCTGCCACTTTAGGGGGGTGTATGCTACTCCCAAAAAATAGTACAGAGCAGGTGGTGCAGCTGTAAATACCTAAAGAATTGAGATTTGGGAATCCCAAAATGTTGAACCAAATTTTCAAAGGATCTCAACACTCCACTCTCATATAGGTTACCGAGTGTATTAATCTCCCTCACAATCCACTCTGACCAGCAGAAAGGGGACTTATTAATACATAATATTGGTTCAGCCATATGCTCGAGGCAACATTTAAATAAGTGTCCGAATTAAACACTCTGGACACTTTTGTCCATACCGAGTGCAAATTCGAGATAACGGGGTGTAACTTAACTTCTCCGATTAGTTTGATAGAAAGGCTTTGTTCATATGTGACGTTTTGGACGTTTTGGGAATTTCGATTTGCCCCAGACTCTTTATTCTGGGCAATGGCGTGGTCATAAATTTGAGGGACAAACACATAAAAAATTGGGTCCTGTCTAGTATTATGTTTGGCAGGCAGATTATTTTAAGGGGATGGAAGTCAGATGGGGCTTCCTCATTTCCGGAGTGGTGTGTGGAGATGGGGAGGGTAGCAGCTTTTGAGGAGACGTCGAGCAGAAGGCTGGGGGATTTAGATTTGTGTGATAAGAAGTGGGGCAGGTATTTGGTGTTTTTGGGGGACTCTCGGAGAGGGGCTGTGGAGAGAGAGATTTAGTTTTAATTATATATGATTATTATATTTTCTTTTTTTTGGGGGGGGGGGTATTTTTTATTTTTTGTGTGTATGTATTCTATTTATGACCACAGGGGTGTTGGTTGGGGGTCGGTGTGAAGTTAGTGATTGGGGAGGGGGAGGGGTAATAGTGGGGGTTGAATGTTAAATGTTGACAATTTATATATGATGTTTTTTTGTTGCTTTTTGTGTGAGTGTGTTGGGGGGGGGGGGGGTTAGGCATCTGCACAGCCATTGCAAGGAAACTAAAAAAATTAAACTCCATGTCAAAAAAGTTGCCGACACCTTACATAGACCTACCTACCATTGTAGTATTATGGTTCAATTGCATTATCAACTGAGACTGTAGATTTTATATTAAAAAATGTGTCTTCAACTGAACCCATATTAGCCATTAGTTTCTCCTCTTAAATTGAGATGTGTAGAACAATACAAACATTAATGTGTAATGATAAAAGACAGATAAAAGACTTCAATAATCATATATTAAATTGTGTAATTGGAATTGTTGTTGTTATCATCCTCAAAGCAAATAACATCTCAGTTATAAATGTTTAAACAAATAACATAATATCAATATGAAAATAGCACATCGTGACTCCGGCTCTGCTGGTGAAAACCTCCATGATCACAAGGCTAAGCAGGTAATCTCAAATCATGAGATTCATCATGATTTGAGATTATCAAGTGTTCCCTCATATGTAACTTTCTGTTTTATGCTTCAAACTTTAGAGGGTTTTATGCTTCAAATGTTAAAAGTTACATAGTGTAGCTTTGGGTCTAAACCAGTCTAGGACTGGGCTTGATATGACAACCCAGTTCTGCAGTCAGTCAAGCACAATATTGTGATCAGCTGTGTCAAATGCAGCGCTAAGGTCTAAGAGAACTATATTTGATTGGTTAATGGAATCCATGTTTCCTTGTAAATCTTTTAGAACCTTAAGAAGATCTGTTTCCATGCTATGGTTGGCCCGAAAGCCAGACTATTACATTATGATTATGAGTGTTAAGATAGTTATTGAGTGGTATGGACACTACATTTTAAATTATTTTGCCAAGTAATGGAAGACTAGAAATAGGTCTGTAGATAATAAGCACAGAAGAATCAGGAGAGGCCTAATGACTGCCATCTTAAATGTACATGGAACAATTTCTTGCTGGAGGGACTAATTAGCAATACTCAGAATGTCTGGTAATAAGGAACTCTAAAATGTTTTTAGGAAGTTAGTGGGTAAAGCGTAAAGGTGGCAGCTGGAAGAGTTAATGAGTTATATGACCGTGTGAGTGCGTAAGGGCTGGTTGCATTTCACATCAGTTGGTGGACAGTTTGAGCCTAGATCAGTAAGACACGTGCTGGCTATGTTTTGTCTTATGTTAGTAATTTTATTATTGAACACAATTACATAAAGTTTTAAACTACTATTTCACAACATTTCACCCAAAAATGAAAATTATGTCATCATTTACTCGTCCTCATCTTGTTCCAAACCTGTATGACTTTCTTTCTTCTATGGAACACAAAAGGAGATGTTAGGCAGAATGACTCGGTCACCATTCACTTTTATTGAATGTAAAAAAGATGCATTGAAAGAAAATGGTGACTGAGACGAGCATACTGCCTAAAAGCTCCTTTTGTGTTACATGAAAGAAACATGTCATCCAGATTTGGAACAGCATGAGGATGAGCAAGTGATGACATAATTTTCCATTTGGGTGGACTATCTATTTAATACTGTAATGTGACAAGGGTCCATCTTCCTTAATACAAAATCATATTACATCATGAAGTAATCATTTAGATTTCCCAGTAAACTTAATACAGGTTCAGGTTTCCTGGAGCAACTTTCCAATCAAGAACCAACCTTCTGATTACCAGCCCATTAGTCACAGTGCCAAACCACCACTTTCACACTTAAAGCTGTATAAAAAAATCATATAGTAGAGACAGAGGCATTATATAAAGGGAAATGCTTTCAGGCAAACACTATATGAAATCATCCCCTCATTGGATAGGAAGTGTATTGTGTTTTAGTCTTTTTAATAGATGTTTTTTAAAATAAAGTTGAATTCTCTCAACCTTTTTAAAACAAATTATATTTCTGATAGCTGAAAGTGGGTTAGTCTAAAAGGAATTTTTCTGGGACGCTCATCCAGGCTCAGTGCACCATGGTGAAAATCACTCTGGTGGTCGCCACCATCCTTTACGAATCCACCATCAATGCATTCATCGTTATCTGCTTGATCTTTGCACATGTTCAGTTGCTGTAGGTCCACCTGCTCATCACTCTCCATGCTCTTGCTGGCAGCACTATCCGTCTCCACAGCTACAGCTGCGGTAACTCCAATTGTCTGAGCTGTCTGAAAGCTGCGGATTACTCCATCAGTTAATGTCTCTGCTGCTTCAGTAACAACAGCTGCAGTTGCTATGTCAGTCACCGTGTCTGCTGTCACATCTAGGGTCACCGCATGCTTATCAAAATGGAGGCCATGAACTCGAACCCAACTCTGAGAAACAGAACACAATTTCCATTATTTAATAAACAAACATCACATCCAGTGCTCACTGACCTCGCACTATAGAGAACCTCACGGACTAGGATTTTATTTTTTTTTTAACTCAAAGATGAAAGAAGGCATGCAGAAAATGTTAGATTAAATAAGTGTAAAAAGATGTAAAAAAAGACATATAAAAAAGTTAACATTTACAGAATCTGACATTATTATTGCTTCAGAAATCCTGAGATTAACTGTGAATATTTGTTCTAATGACAGTCATCATTTTTAACAGTAAGAAATAAAAACAATTCTGACCATAGTTTCATATGATGAAATAATATGTGTCGTATTACATGTATTTTTAAGCATTTATCTTTGCAAATGTACATCCTACCAAGAATATTTTGTACTTGTGTATCTGTCTTGAGAGTTTTTCCTTCTTTGGACATATTGTCTATAAAGTTGATTTGTAACTTTATTTTGTGAAACGTCATGGTTACTGGTGTAACCTCCGTTCCCTGATGGAGGGAACGAGACGTTGGTGTCGATGTAGTGACACTAGGGGTCACTCTTGGAAGCTCGAGACACCTCTGGTCTTTGATAAAAGGCCAATGAAAATTGGCGAGTGGTATTTGCATGCCACTCCCCCGAACATATGGGTATAAATGGAGCTGGTATGCAACCACTCATTCAGGTTTTACGCTGAGGAGCCGATATAAGGTCCGGCCATTTCAGCGGGTAGTTCAGCGTTGTGGCAGGAGGGACCAACGTCTCGTTCCCTCCATCAGGGAACGGAGGTTACACCAGTAACCATGACGTTCCCTATCTGTCACTCACTCGACGTTGGTGTCGATGTAGTGACACTAGGGGTCCCTATACAAAACGCCACAAGGCTGAACTGTGTTACGTGAACTGGCGGTGTGTGGTGGGCAGACTTGCTGTGTGCCTCATAGCCAGCGCACCAGGTCGACACGTAACTTCCCCCAACACAGTTATGAGTGTCAAACGGCCCTTTTTGGGGACAAGTCGACTACCCAGAGATAGAGACAGGCTTAACGCAGTCGTGGCCTCTTTCCCCTTCTCTTTTTCCACTCCCTAAAAAAGAAGGGGGATTATCTGACTGGGCCGCCAGGTGTAGTCGGGGGGTGTCCCTCCCAAGGGGAGGACACCGCAGAGACCACACCTCGCCCCAAGAGAGGAGGGGATATTTAAGTGGAAGAATACATCACATGGTCTTTCCAACCATGTGGAGAGCCTTCAAGGTAGATCCTGCCCAATGGGGGAGGAGTTACTACAACATGGAGACTGAGGGGCTCTGCCCAAGGAAGACGCAGTTTGCCAGTAGGGAAACGAACTAGCGGAAGATATAGATCGCATGGGGTTAGCCTTACAGGGAACCGCCACATGCGGAGCACCTACCCCTGAACCGGGCTCTTAGCGCGTGTACTGGGCCGGCAGTGAGTCTCTCCGAAAACTCGACTGCCACAGGGCTCAGAGGAAGTCAACCAGGGAACAACTTTTGTGAACACTACTGGGAATTAACAGCGCACGTCTTCAGCTCAAAAGGAGGTGGAAGGCACTATGTGCAAGCGATACACCCGGCCGGCTATCCCGGGCTTATCCGCTTTTCTTTTTTTTTCTTTCTGTGTTGCGTGCCACTACCTGGGACGAAACCGGTTCCACCCGGAGGTTGTAGAACCTTGCAAAGGTGTTGGGTGTTGCCCAGCCTGCTGCTCTGCAAATGTCTGTTAGAGAGGCACCTCTGGCCGGGCCCAAGAAGCCGCTACACCATGGGTAGAATGGGCTCGTAGCCCTACCGGGGGCGGCACGTTTTGGGCGAGATATGCCATAGTTATGGCGTCAATGAGCCAGTGGGTGATCCTCTGCTTGGAGACAGCGCTCCCTTTCTGCTGTGCACCAAAGCAGACAAAGAGCTGCTCAGAGATTCTAAAGCTCTGCGTGCGATCCAAATAGATGCGTAAAGCGCGCACCGGACACAGCAATGACAGGGCTGGGTCTGCCTCCTCCTGGGGCAGCGCTTGCAGGTTCACCACCTGGTCCCTAAAAGGAGTGGTGGGAACCTTGGGCACATAGCCCGGTCGGGGGTCTCAGGATCACGTGAGAATAGCCCGGACCGAACTCCAGGCACGTTTCGCTGACAGAGAACGCTTGCAGGTCACCTACCCTCTTGATGGAAGTGAGCGCAGTCAGGAGGGCAGTCTTCAAGGAGAGAGCCTTAAGCCCGGCTGACTGCAAAACTCAAAGGGGGCTCTCTGTAGACCCTGAAAAACTACAGAGGTCCGATGAGGGAACAAGGCGTGGCCTGGAGGGATTCAGCCTCCTGGTGCCTCTTAGGAACCTGATGATCAGATCATGCTTCCCTAAGGACTTACCGTTGACTGCGTCATGGTGTGCTGCTATGGCAGCAACGTACACCTTCAAGGTGGAAGGGGACAGCCTCCCTTCCAACCTCTCTTGCAGGAAGGAAAGCACTGATCTGACTGCGCACCTCTGGGGGTTTTCCTGATGGGAAGAACACCACTTAGCGAACAGACACCACTTAAAGGCATACAGGCGCCTCGTAGAGGGAGCCCTAGCCTGAGTGAACGTGTCTACCACCGCAGGTGGGGGCGTACCAGAGCAGGCAGTGGGAGGATTCTTGGGAGGCGAACAGGTGCACCTGTGCCTGACTGAATCGACTCCAAATCAGCTGGACCACCTGAAGGTGGAGTCTCCACTCTCCCTTGAGGGTAACCTGTTGTTACGGCGCGTCCGCCGGAGTGTTGAGGTTGCCCGGGATGTGAGTGGCTTGCAGCGACTTGGTGCTGCTAACTCCGTTGGAGGAGACAGCGGGCGAGTTATGACATAAAGCGGGAGCGCAGACCGCCTTGGCGGTTGACATATGCTACAGCTGCCGTGCTGTCTGTCCGAACTAGCACGTGCTTGCCCTGGATCAACGGCCGGAACCTCCGCAGGGCGAGCAGAATTGCCAGTAACTCGAGGCAGTTGATGTGCCAACGCAGCCGCGGACCCGTCTAGAGGCCGGCGGCTGCGTGCCCATTGCCAACAGTGCCCCAGCCCATTTCGGAGGCGTCTGTCGTGACCACGACGCGCCTGGAGACCAGTTCTAGCGGAACACCTGCTCGTGGAAACGAGAGGTCGGTCCAAGGGCTGAAAAGACGGTGACAGACTGACGTAATGGCCACGCGGTGTGTCCCGTGGCGCCATGCCCGTCTCGGGACTCGAGTCTGGAGCCAGTGCTGAAGCAGCCTCATATGCATCAACCCGAGCGGGGTGGCCACCGCCGAGGATGCCATATGCCCCAGGAGCCTCTGAAAATGTTTCAGTGGAACCGCTGTTTTCTGTTTGAAAGCCTTCAAACAGGCCAGCACCGACTGGGCGCGCTCGTTCGTAAGGTGCGCCGTCAAGGAGACTGAGTCCAACTCCAAACTGAGAAAAGAGATGCTCTGAACTGGGAGGAGCTTGCTCTTTTCCCATCTGACCCGAAACCCTAGTCGGCTGAGGTGTGAGAGCACCAGGTCCCTGTGTGCGCATAACCCGTCTCGAGAGTGAGCTAGGATTAGCCAGTCGTCGAGATAGTTGAGAATGCGAATGCCCACCTCCCTTAACGGGGCAAGGGCAGCCTCTGCAATCTTCGTAAAGATGCGAGGAGACAGGGACAGGCCGAAAGGGAGGACTTGTACCGATACGCCTGACCCTCGAACGCGAACTGCAGGAAGGGTCTGTGTCGAGGAAGGATCGAGACGTGAAAGTACGCATACTTCGGGTCTACCGCCGCGAACCAATCTTTATGCTGGACGCTCGCCAGAATGCGTCTTTGCGTCAGCATCTTGAACGGGAGTCTGTGTAAGGCCCGGTTCAGTACTCGCAGGTCCAAGATTGGCCGCAACCCACCGCCTTTTTTCGGTACAATGAAGTAGGGGCTGTAAAACCCCTTCTTCATCTCGGCTGGAGGGACAGGTTCTATCGCGTCCTTCCGTAGGAGGGTAGCGATCTCCGCGCAAGGTAGCAGCGTTTCCGTCTTTCACCAAGGTGAAGTGGACACCGCTGGACCTGGGTGGATGTCCAGCGAAGTGAATCGTGCAGCCGAGTCGGACGGTCCGGACCAGCCCTCGTGACGGACTGGAAAGCGCAAGCCATGCGTCCGAGTTCCGTACAAGGGGGACCAAAGGGACAACGTCATCGGATGTACCGGCGGGTGGGGCCTCGCGGCGGGGCGGAGCTTGAGGTGCCACACCACATCGTGGCCATGCTGAGTCCGAGGACATCGAAGCACTTACCTGGCTCCTTGTGACCACCCCCGGAACAGCCTGGGACGGGGGAGGAAGAGGCCTGTCCTCATGACCCATGGAGACTGTCACATTGGGGGCGGATTTGTGCCACAGCTGGGCGCTCAGGGCGGGAGACCGCCGCTGGAGCGCCAACCTGCCAAATGGAGTGGTGGACGGTGGTCGTGATGCCAGCCGTACACACCGGATATGTGACCCAGGGAACAAGGAAACCACTCTTGCGGAGCTCTTGAGTACTACAGCTACTTGGGCATGCAGCGCAATTAAATGCAAAAGGTAACAAAAAGATGAAGATCTGCTTACCAGCTCCAGAGCAGCGGGTTTCGTTGTCCCTGGGTCGCCCGTCTCAGGGGCGCTTCGAAGACCTCCGTGGGTTCTTCGGTGCCGGCTGTGAGACGGGTGGCGTCGGCTTCCTGCGGTGGGCTCCACGCCGGGGCCGGGCCGGAGGGGCGTGCTGCGGCGGAGCCGGTGCAGTCACCGCAGGGGGACGCCCTCGGCGATGAGTAGATGGGGTGCGGGATCTTGAGCCATGCCGGGGCAGGACAAGCCGGCTAGCATCCATCTACTGCTCTACCATCGAGAACTGCTGGGTAAAGTCCTCGACGGTGTTGCCGAATAGGCCCGCCTGGGAAATGGGGGCAGCAAGGAATCGTGTCCTGTCGGCCTCACCCATCTCGACCAGGTTGAGCCAAAGGTGGCGCTCCTGGACCACTAGTGTGGCCATCGTCCGCCCGAGAGACCGCGCCGTGACCTCCGTCGCTCGGAGAGTGCAGTTCCTGCATCAATCCCGGGGTGGAACTACCCTCGTGCAGTTCCTTTAACGCCTTGGCGGACTTGCAGGAGAGCCATGGCGTGCAGGGCGGAGGCGGCTTGTCCAGCAGCGCCGTAGGCTTTGACCGTCAGAGACGACGTAAACCTACAGGCCTTGGACGGGGGCTTTGGGCACCCGTGCCAGGTGGCGGCGCTCTGCGGGCATAAGTGCACCACGAGCGCCTTTATCCACCGGGGGATTGCCGAATAACCCTTGGCCACCCCACCATCGAGGGTAGTGAGAGCGGGGAAACTGAAAAGATCGGGACCGGGCAGTAAAAGGTGCCTCCCGTGACCTTGTCAGCTCTTCATTCACTTCCGGGAAGAAAGGAACGGGGCGGGGCGTGGCTTTGAGCGGTGCCGCGAGCCCAGGAACCAATCACAGAGCCGCGAGGGTTCAGGGAAGAGCGGTGAAATCCACTCTAACCGACGCTCGCGGCTGTCCGGGAAAGCATGTCGTCATCTCCGCGTCAGCCTGTGACTGGGCGATCGACCCCGAAGGGAGGAGCCCAGCTGAGGCTTCCAACTGGACGAGCCCACTCTCCGATGCTGCGCTCGAGAGCTCATCACTTTCACGGGCTCTGAATAAGAGGTCGAACTCGCCGTGAGATACCTGGCGGAGGCGGTCCCATTGGGGTCTCCAAATCGCCCCCAGTGCTATCCGCGCTGGCCTCAAACCCGTGGGTAAAAGGACCGAGGCGGGAGCCTCTGGGGTGGCTCGCTTCCTTACGAAGGCGAGCCACGACCGCAACGTTGCCATGGACACATTCTCGCAATGAGAATGTGACCATCCACAAACACTGTCTCCGCGTGAGCAGTGCCCAGACACGAAAGACAGTGATCGTGACCGTTAGAAGGCGAGAGATAACGAGCACAACCAGGAATAACACACAATCGGAAAAGCATCTTTAAAAAGACGTGTCTTTAAAAAGACGTTCCGTGTGTGCGCTCTTTTAGAGAAATATATGCTCTTTCAGAAAATATACTCTCTAGTTTTTCTGCCGAAGCGCTCAGGGGCATTCTCTGCAGTGCACCAGTGCAGAGGAGGGAGAAGCCGCTGAAATGCGCCATCAGATCCAGCAGGTGAATGAACAGTAGTATTCAGCTCAATGAGCATGACCGTTCGGCTCTGAAGAGAAAATCTGAATGAGTGGTTGCATACCAGCTCCTTTTATACCCGTATGTTCGGGGGAGTAGCATGCAAATAGCACTCGCCAATTTTCATTGGCCTTTTATCAAAGACCAGAGGTGTCTCGGGCTCCCAAGAGTGACCCCTAGTGTCACTACATCGACACCAACGTCGAGTGAGTGACAGATAGGGAAAGCGCTATACAAAAACAGGTTTATAATATCACGCTTAAATTTTTTCTAACACAGTATAAATATACATTAGTCTATATGAAAATATGCAGCTGCCTTTATATTTTAGGAAGGGGGCACCTCAAAAAGGCATTTGGGGTCCTTTGCATCAAAAAGTTTGAAAACTCCTGTCTTAGAATATATAGTCTGTATATTTGAAGAGGCTCCACAAGTGAAAGTTAATGTGAAATCTTGTGCGATTGCTCAACCTGTGCAATGCAAAGAAATCTTTAAATGAATAACAGAGATCTGAAAGCAGATAGAACTATCTGCAGATGTTTCTGTCTCACCCTGCGGATGTTCTCCTTGCTTCCTCGACTATCATCTCTCAGATCATCTGAAGCTGTGTGTTGCTGAAACTAATAAGAAACACACAGGTTTAAAGAATCCATGCAGTAAATACACATGCACGTTAATGTTTATCAAAGGCAGATCATTAAACAGTTTGTGGGTGTGGTATTAGTTATTGGGTCTGAGTCCCGATCTCCATATATTGCAGAATATATCCAATATAATATGAAGTATGGCAAATTTTCTTATCATGATAATTCCTGCCTGGCTAAATTGGTTCTTCAAACACATGTGGGTTTTATAAGTATATCTGGATTGAGTTGTATGAGATAATTGCATGTTTCTGAGTTTATTGGAAAATATTGATCATCAAAATATTTGGATACATTTTTTACACGGCTCTCTGTAATACTCAATTCTGATTGGTCAATGGTGGCATATAGAGGTCTGATTTTTCTCTGTAACAACGACACATTCACGTATCAGAGTGCTCATCCAGGTACTATGAGCCATCTTTACTGCTTCTCTGATTACTGTGCGATCTCTACAAGTAAATAAAATAATTTCAACGTAAATCAATGTTTCATGTGCATTTATTTATTTATTTGGCAAGTAGTCTTGTAATAAGCTGGATAATAAGCAGTCGTAATGAGCCTAACTGTGATGCAAACCGGAGGTGGATTTCAGCTGTTCAGCCATTTCTTTCTTTTTTCCATAATTACATCATTTAAACAAAAATCTATATTTTATGTCCATGTATTTATTTATTCTGTTAGTAGTCGTGTATTAAGCTGGTTAATGTACCGTCAGTAGGTTGTTGTCGCACAATATACCCCTTTTAGGTGATACAAGAGTCCTCCGCTTCATGTTGGGGTCCTGATCTCCCTGTCGGGGTTTATTGTGTGATAACAACCAACTGTCTGTACATTATCCCTTACATGTATATATAACAAAAACATAAAAAGGTTTTTAGGGAGGTTTTATGTTGAGGGCATGTTGATGTTGTTAAATGACGGAAGGGTTTAAAGCCGAAAGTATGCTTCAGTTGTCCATTTGCAGCCATCTCACAACACTATGTTATCAAATTTTGTTGTCTGCAGGATGGACTGTCCATGTGCAAACTAATTTATGTAACCTCACGCTCCCGTCTGTGTCGTCTGTGCATGTGCCCAGAGTTGACTGTACTACAGAGTTTCACGAAGCAGTCGTAGTGTGCATGCGTCAAACACATCCATACTGGCTCACAGTCAGCTAAGTACACGTTGACAGGCTGGAGCACTCATCTGTGTGGAAGGTGTAATGGCAGGTAGATACAAGAACCCTAGTCTTAATGTTATTTATTTTTTATATTGGGTTAGGGTGAGGTTAGAGTTATAGGGTTAAGCTGAGCATATATTTTGTGTTTGGATTTTATAGAAACAAAAAGCTCAAAAGAATTTGACCAACAGTTGTCTCCAACGATTCAGAGGTCTGAAAAAAAGGAAGAAAAAGATTACATTTATTAAAGGGTCCAAACAAAAACTGTAACTGGTTCTTTAAATTCAAGTTCTGAATCAATAGATTGTTACATAGAATATGTGTAGAAATTACGATAATATACCTGCTCAGAGGTGTCATGCTCCTCAGAAGTCTGTGAAATATAAAGAGAAGCTAGAATATTTTATACAGATATAAAGGAGTGTTTGTGTGTGTGTGTGTGTGTGTGTGTGTGTGTGTGTGCGTGTGAGCGTGCGTGTGTGTGCGTGCATGTGTGCGTGTGCGTATGTGTGCGTGTGTGTGTGTGTGTGCATGCGTGTGTGTGCTTGCGTGAGTGTGTGTACCTCTGATAGATCCTCCACTGACTCGCTCTGCTCAGAACTTTCAGATTCTGATGAACTTTGAGCTGCAGTCTGAAACAAAACAGTAACTCAAGTTTAACTCACCCATGAGTATTCTTCCAGCAGTTAATATTCTCATCTTAACTGTAAATATTCATAATTATTCCTTCAGATTATGAATCTGATTATTCGTTCTAAATTACATAATAAATTTTGTTTTATAGATTAATTTACTCTATCATTGGGTTGCTGTACTTGTGGTGTGGTGTTGATCACTGCCCCTTTAGTCACCTGAAACAAACATTACATTTCATAAAGTCACATAATATCGAAATAAAAGCATTATTTATTTTATTCATGCAATTTTTAAGAGAACATTCTCACATTGAGCATGTCCAGTGTTTCTCGTTCAGAGTTTGTCTGTGTGACCAACTCGTCCAAAACATCTTTCTGAATGATCTGAGATGAAAACAACCCATTTCAGATAACTGTAGCTATTTATGATTTATGATTACTATGTTTATCAAATTCTTTAAAAATAGGAGCTCTGTTTTATGGAATAATTCAAAGTTCACTTTTTAATGAGTCCAATGAAATAAAGAGGACAGTTCAGTAATAAATATAGACTGAATAACAGGCCAACTAGGCATCTCTGTTAACCCAGATTGTGCCAGGGTGTGTCCCGATGTCCTGACAGTTCACCAAAAAATTTACTTTATCCCGGTTTCAGCTATTAAGTTTTCTGATTTGCAGATACTTTAATTAAGGAACATCTTTCTGCAGATCAGCTTGTAATTAATCTGGTTGCCATAACAACAACTTTCACTGCAACAACTTCTCATGTTAAAGAACGGCCAAATTAAAATGTGTTTATTGACAAACTAAAAGAAGCCTATCCATTAATTCACACAATACTTGAAAATACAACAGAAGTATTTTGTCATCACAGAATTTTCTCTCATTTTTTTTAAATACAGTTATTCTTATCACTATTTCAGACAAGGTCAGATACATTTACACAAATAACTCAAAGCCATGCTATGACATATCAGAATGGAGTTTCTACTTACTGGATGAGCTGATGAGAGGTCAATCAGACAAATGAGTGTGACAACAACCAACATCTTTACAGATTCAGATTTACATGAGAATCAGAATGTTTATGTCAGTGAGTGTCTTTATATGAGAAGATCTTCATTCTCCTCCTCCACTAATCGCTCCGTCAGGTTGCACTGTGGTCTCTCTCACTCTCAGTTTTGTCACTCTTGGAATGATGTGTGGGTTTGTTATTTTGTTTTCACTAATGATAATTTGCTGCTAATTCTGTTGTGAGTGATAATTCAGTGTGATTCATTGGTTTTAGTAGGTGGCCATGTTTAATTTATTGTGTTTGGGTCTGATGGCATTTAATCCAGCCATGAACACAGTAAGAAAACATTTGGAAACAAATGTTAAAGTTATGTAATTAATTGCAACTTCTTCCAAAATCTGTGGTGTGTACTGTGAATAGAACATCTTGTTCAATATAATCTCTGTTAATCTAATAAAACTTTTCAAGAACATGCTCAAATTTTTCACCCCAAAATCAAAACAAATCAAATAAGAAATTATATATATTATTTTGCATTTCAGTAGTAAGAAATTGTATGTTTATTTGGGGGGGGGGGGGGGTCATGCAGTTTTGTGCTTTACAACCTCAGGAAAATAGACTAGACACCTGCAACGCTCTGTTGGCCAACCTCCCAGCTAGTGCAATTCAACTCACTCCTCCAGGTTTATTCCCCACTCGCTCTGTGCAGTCAATGAACAAACAGCTCCTTGTTATTCATATTGCAATGATACAAAGTCTATTTCACGATTATTCTCTGTCTCTGTACCTCTGTGGTGGAATAAGCTTCTAACTGCCACTCGATCTGCTGAAACTATCTCAAATTCCAAGAAACAGTTGAAGACACATCACTTTCCAAGCACTTAAAGGTGCACTCAGTAACTTTTGTCTTTGTGTCATCTTGGACTTACACTGACACATTTACATTTATTCATTTGACAGATGCTTTTATCCAAAGTGACTAAAAGAGGAATAATACATCATAAGCGATTCATCTTAAGGAGACAGTAGTACGAAAAGTGCTGCATTACAAGATTTCAATTGCATCAGAATATGTATATATATATATATTATGTGTGCATGGTTAAGTGCTCATGGAAAAGATGTGTCTTTAGCTGTTTTTTGAAGACAGAGAGTGAATCTGCTTCAAAAATGGAGTTGGGAAGATCATTCCACCAATGAGATACAGTGAAACCGAAATGCCAGGAAAGTGAATTGGTTTTGGTTTTAGTTTTGGTTTTAGCCAACCGCATGCTTCTGCTAGGAATGTAAATCTGCAGAAATTATTTTAGGTATGCTGGAGCAGACCCAGTGACTGTTCTGTATGTCAGCATCAGAGCCTTGAATTTGATACGTGCATCAACCGGCAGCCAGTGGAGAGAGACAAGGAGTGGTGTAACATGCGCTCTCTTTAGTTCTTTGAAGACCAGACATGCTGCTGCATTCTAGATCATTCTAGATCATAGCAGGGGCCTAATTGCACATGCAACCTGCAGTGAGATTTACAGTAGTCCAGTCTAGTTATGACAAGTGACTGATCAAGGAGTTGTGTTGCATGTTCAGAGAGTAAGGATCTTATTTTCATGACATTGTAGAGTGTAAATCTACGTGATCGGGCTGTCTTTGAGATGTGGTCTCTGTAACTGAGTTGGTTATCGATGGTTACCCCTACATTTCTGACCTTTTTGGAAGGCCTTATTGTAGTTGAACCCAGCTGAATGGTGATGTTGTGTTCAACAGCAGGGTTAGCTGGAAAGACAAGGAGCTGAGTCTTCACCTGGTTAAGTTGCAGGTGGTGTTCCTTCATCCAGGCCGAGATGTCTGCCAAACAGGCCGAGATTCGAGCAGCCACCATGGTGTCATTGGTCTGGAAAGACAAGTAGAGCTGTGTGTCATCAGCGTAGCAATGGTAAGAGAATCCATGTGCTTGAATGATGGGTCCCAGTGATGTTGTATAAATGGAGAAGAGAAGCGGTTCAAGCACTGAGCCCTGAGGTACCTCAGTAAGTAGCTGATGTGACTTGGAGACCTCACCTTTCCTGTCTACCTTGAAAGACCTACCTGAGAGATAAGACTTAAATTAGCCAAGCACAGTTCCTGTGATACCCAGAGTAGAGAGGGTGGAAAGAAGGATCTGATGGTTGACTCTGTCAAGGCTGCAGAAAGGTCCAGTAGAATCAGTAGAATCAGGACGGATGATCTGGATCCAGCTCTCGCCTGTCTCAGTGACTTAGTGACAGACAGCAGGGCAGTCTCAGTGGAATGTCCACTTTTGAAGCCTGACTGATTGTCATCCAGCAGATTGTTCTATGAGAGATAAATAGAGATCTGATTGAAAACCACCCTTTTTTGGTGAGTCACGTGAACTTTGTGAGCTGGAAATCAAGCGAGCTCACAGGGTTCCGGCTCGCTGATCCACAGAGGGAGATAGGCCCCGATCAATTCTGGCCAAATTTCTGAGATCATCCGATAAAGATCTTGTGTCGAGGAGTAAAGGAAGACTTTCTTTGAAGAACCACAGCATTTTCCTGTTCCCAGACTTTGCAAACTCGACAAGAGAGAAACGTGATCGATTCAAGGAATGCAAGAAACTTTTACATCAACGGAAGGTCGCTTTTACACTGATAATCCCGGCCAAATTGACAATAGATGCTAAAGATGGCGTTGATTCTGCCTATTGGCTGGAGTTTGTTTTATAGATTATCTTTTGCTGTGTAATTCTGTCTCACAAAATTTGTATAGAAACACTGGACTTGAGCAATCCGATGGCAAGGTTGTCACGGGGGCTTTCATATGTGTGCGTGGACTGTTTGAGTTTGGAGGGATGGACACCAGTTGGCGCTGTCGTGCACGGGGTTAATACGCATATTTTTCTTTTTTTTTTTCTAGGGGATGTTCGGGGTTTGATTGTTGCACTAATGTTGGAATGTGGTCTTTATAATCTTGCCTTAGACACACAATCTATTTTTTCTTATATATCAATATATATATATATATATATATATATATACCATATACCAAAATGTCAAAATGTTAATATGAGTGGACAGTCTCTCTCCATGTGGATTGTGAATGGGTTGGGGCACCCCATAAAAAGAAGGAAGGTTATTTCTCTTTTTAAGCATAAGAAATATGATATAGTGTTTCTTCAAGAAACGCACCTTTCTCCGCAGGAAGCTGAAAAATTGGGAAAGATATGAGGTGGGAATTTTTTTATAGTGCTGGCTCGAGTAAGAGCAGGGGAGTCATTACACTGATAAGGAAACCTTTACAATTCAAATGTCTCAAACAGAGTAAAGATAAATTAGGTTGAGTCATTATTGTTTTAGCTGAAATTCAGGGACAAAGTCTTAAAGTATGCACCTAATGTTGATGATCAGGGCTTTTTTATATACCTTGAAGGGATGTTGCAAGCCACTGACACTACTTATGATATAATATTGGGAGGAGACTTTAATCTTTTGATGGACTCAGTCCTTGATCATAGTGTTGATCAAAAGTGTGCAAGCCCCCTAGAGCAACACTGACGCTTCACAGGATGTGTAAAAATCTTGGTCTTACAGATATTTGGAGACTTGAACCCATTTGGTAGGGACTAAACTTTTTTTCATCAGTCCATCAGATTTACTCTAGAATAGATTTTTTTATATCTAAGTCCCTCATTTCATCTGTTGTTAATTGCTCAATTGGAAACATTTTAGTCTCTGATCACACCCTGGTGTGTTTAGAGGTGTTGCTACATACAGAGAAAAATAAATCATATAGTTGGTGCTTTAATGTATCCCTTTTGCAAAATCCTGAATTCCAACAAATGCTATAGGCTGAAATCAATGTCTATTTGGAGACCAACTGGTCCTCAGTACCCTCTGTGGGCGTGGCTTGGGAGGCACTTAAGGCAGTTCTTAGGGGCCGGATCATACAGTATGCCTCATTCACCAAAAAATCCAAAGCACAAGAACTCGTGTAGTTGGAAAGGAATATTAAAAGTGCCGAGGCAGAGCTGAAGTGCCGAATGTTGTCTAATGGCCTCAGAGAATTGACCCGACTGAAATACAGATATAATACTATTTTGTCTCAGAAGGTGGAGTTTTGGCTATTCAGAGCAAGACAGTCATACTTTGAGTCAGGGGACTAAGCAGGGAAGCTTCTGGATAGAGTCAAGTCTTTTTCTATCATTTTCTTAGTGAAATCTACCTCGGCCATTGATATTAATAATGCTTTTAAAGAATTCTATCTTGATCTCTATTGTTCCACATCTTCGTCTACTGATGAAGATATTAGAAATTTGTGGAACCATTAGAACTTCCTAAACTGACGACTGAGCAAAAAAATTATCTTGATTCTGAGATAACCTTGAAGGAGCTTGGCGAGGTAATTAAGGCCTTGTCTCCAGGCAAGGCTCCAAGGCCAGACAGCTTTGCCGCTGAATTTTTTAGATCTTATGCTACAGAACTGGCTCCACTTTTGCTAGAAGTTTATACAGAATCATTAAAGAATGGAAAGCTTCTGCCAACCATAACACAAGCCCAGATCAGACTGATTCTTAAAAAGGACAAAGATCCAGGTGAGTGTAAGAGTTACCGTCCAATTTCCCTGATCCTGCTAGACGTTAAAATATTGTCAAAAATTCTGGCTAACCGATTAAGTAAAATTATGACATCTCTTGTACATATAGATCAGGTGAGGTTTATTCTGGGCTGTAACTCTTCTGATAACATCAGGCGTTTCATAAATGTCACGTGGGCAGTGGCGAATGATCAGACTCTTGCTTGATGCCAAAAAATGCATTTGAATGGGATTATATTTTTAAGATTTCGGAAATGTACTGTACGGGTTCGGGAATACTTTTTTATTGTCTCTGACCCTACTAGATCTATGCCTTACCTCCACAGAATTATTAATTCCTTTTCTAAGTTCTCAGGATACAGAGTGAATTGGTATAAATCTGAAGCTTTGGCTCTGATAGCGTACTGCCCAGTAACGGCTTTTCAGCTGGGCTACTTCCAGTGGCCCAAACAGGGCATTAATTATTTGAGTATTTTATTCCAAGCAAATTTGTGTGATTTAGTTAGAGTTAATTTTGACCCCTTAATAAAAAGGTTTTCGAGGGATGTGGGCAGGAGGGCTTCATTACATTTATCTATGATTGGGAAGGTTAATGTTATTAAAATGAATTGTATTCCAAAATTCAACTACCTGCTACAGTCTCTCCCTATAGATGTCCTCCTCTTTTCTTTCAAGCAATTGAGTTACATAGGCCGACTGACAAAGGTGGGCTAGGCCTACCCAAGATTTTGTTTTATTACTATGCATTCGGTCTCAGACATTTGGCTCATTGGTCACTTCCACCTGAGAGAGCCCCTCCCTGGTTTTGTATTGAACAAGAAGTTCTTGCCCCTATCCCGCCATTGCAAAGCCTTTCTATCAAACTAACTGTAGAAGTTGTTACACCCCGTTATCTCGCATTTATATGTGGTATGGACAAAAGTGTCCAGTATGTTTAATTCAGACATTTATTTAAATGTTACTTCGAACATATGGCTGAAACAAAATTATGTATTGATAAGTCCCCTTTCTGCTGGACAGAGTGGATTGTGAGGGAGATTAACATGCTCGGTGACCTATATGAGAGTGGAGTGTTGAGATTCTTTGAAAATATGGTTCAACATTTTGGGATTCCCAGGTCTCAATTCTTAAGATATTTACAACTGCGCCACCTGATCTGTACTATTTTTGGGAGTAGCATACACCCGCCCTAAAGCGGCAGACACTCTGGGAGTGGTGGTTACTGCTTTTGGAAAAGGCCATGAGGCATCAATGTATTACTCCCTGCTAATTCAGTGTCTGGGGGATGGAGCTACAACTTCTCTTAAGAGATTATGGGAGAAAGATTTATACTTGGTATTGGAGGAGTCAGTGTGGACTAGGATTCTTAAAAACATCAAGTCTGCATCTAGAGATCTCCTTATGCGATTTAAGATTTTACATCGAGTCTACTGGACCCCCTCTAGATTGTATAGTCTTGGTCTTAAAGACACACCCATCTGCTGGCAATGCCAATCAGAAGATGAGGACACAACCCATGTTTTTTGGTGGTATGTTAAGATGCAAGAATTTTGGTTGAGGGTTCAGAGTTTTGTATGTGATGTAGTGGGCACTCAGATTTCATTTTGCCCCAGATTCTGTATTTTAGGTGATGGGGCGGTCATTAATATAGGGGATAAATACATAAGAAATTGGGTTCTAGCCAGTGTTATGATTGGCAGACAGATTGTTCTTAAGGGATCGAGAGGTCGGCTGGAGCACCTTCATTTCGGGAGTGGTGCACAGAGATGGGCAAGGTGACGGCATTTGAAGAAATGTCAGAAAGAATGCTAGGCAACCTGCGGGTATTTAATAGGAAGTGGGGCAGTTATTTTACCTTTTTGGATGGCTCTTAGGGAGGGGCAGTAGAGAGGAATTTATAGTTTTAAATGTGTGTGAATATTATTATTATTATTTTATATATATATATATATATATATATATATATATATATATATATATATATATATATATATATATATATATATAGTTTTTGTTTCTTTGTGTGTGTTCTTTAGCTTTGAACACAGGGATGTTTGTTTGGGGTCAGGGTGGGGTTAAGGATTGGGAGGAGGAATGGGAATAATGGGGGTTAAAAGTTGATTCTGTACATATATGTTTTGTTTTTCTATTTCAGTTGTTGGAATCAATAAAATGTGTTAATTGGAAAACCACCCCTTAAAGTGTTTTTGCCATGAATGGGATGAGAGAGACTGGTCTGTAGTGTTCCACTTGTGTGGGGTTAAGTGTGGGTTTTTTAAGCAGTGGGGTTACTCGAGCCTGCTCAAATGTAGTGGGAAAAGTGCCTGTAAGTATAGATGTGTTAATTATGTGTGTGAGTGCAGGTAGGATGGATGGAGAGATGGCTTGGAGAAGGTGGGAAGGAATAGGGTCAAGGGGACAGTTGGTGGGGTGGTTGGAGAGGAGGAGTTTAGAGACCTCAATGTTGGTCAGAGGAGAGATCATAGAGATAGAATAGCTGCATACAGGAGGTGGGTGTTTGAGAGGATGTGGTGCTGAGAATGTATTGCTAATGGCTGTAACCTTATTAGTAAAAAATGTGGCGAAGACATCTGCTGTCAGTGAGGTGTCAGGCAGTGGAGGGAGAGGACAGAGTGTATTAAATATCCTAAATTGGCTGCGAGTGTCTGTGGTGCAGTTGATCTTTTGCTTCCTATTATCAGGCTTGGATGCATCATCATTTAAAATCAATAGATCTCAGTTTCAGATGCCATTGTAGAAATTTAGTTTTCACAGTCAGCCATGATTACTTTAATCAGTGAATGAAAGTGTCAATTCGGTAGTTCACAAGTTAATGTAATCCTGCATTTGAGGATAGTGTAAACGTGTTTGGCTTGCTGTCCTGGGCGAAGGGCTCGAGGCTCGAGACTTAACCCGAGCTCAAATACCCCCCGGACATAGATTAGTTCTAATGAAATAGATATGTGGAGATGGGGAGGTGGAGGGATGCCGGAATGCTCGACGGCACATAGAGGTAAGCAGCTGTTTATATATGCTTGCTCTGGCAGTGTGATTGGTCGGATTAAATGAACTTGCTCCTCCCAAACTTTGTTAAAACAACTCCATATAACAGGACGGTTACTGAGACTGAGTGAGTAGTATTCGGCTAGTCATGTGATTCTAACAAGGCAGCCCCCATGTGTGGACCCTCTCCATGTAGAATAAAACAGCTTTTATAAGGTTACTGATATGACTTGAGTCTTCATTTTAATGTGAGTGTTCATGATTTCCTACATATATTGCAAAATTACAATTCATGTGTTTAGGAGTTCAACTTTTGCACCTTTAACCAATTCACAGGCATGAGGCACTTACTATACAATGCTTATATACTTACAGAAATATTTCTCATAATCTATAACTCTGCAATAAATTGAATGGCATCTACGTTAATATTATTCTATTTGTTGGGATTCATATGTATAGGTTACCAGAGCCGGACAGATCCAGCTCCGTTCCTGCTTGGTGTCGGACTCCACTGCTACATGTCGCTACAAGTGATGACGACAAACTACAGCCGGTACTAGCCAGACATCACTTCAGTCTTTTATGATGGACTTCAGAAGATGAACCGTTGAGAACTACAACTGTAAGACTTCGGATACTTCATATGCCACTGCCTGAAACTTGGACTTAGGATGGACCCCACCGAACCTCACCGAAATGACCTGCCGGTTGAACTGCGATGCATCTCATTGATCTCTGTCTGCATCACCTTTGCCTATTGATGAACTACACTCTTGAAATGGAATACATAAACTATCATTTAATTGCCAACAAAACCCTTCATCAGCCAACTAACAAAGGACAATGCATCTATGTGTACTTCTGCAGTTAATCCAGGATGAACTTCAAAGACATTAGTCATTATTCTTACAGTTCATACAAAATATTTGTTTAATCACTGGCCCTTAACACTTAGTTTAATCATTTTAAACCATGACCTGCACTGCACATAAATAACTAATATTTTCATTATATTCATGTTGTTTAGTCAGAGGGGAACTGGCCCCCACAGTGAGTCTGGTTTCTCCCAATGTTATTTTTCTCCATTAACCATCATCTTATGGAGTTTTGTGTTCCTTGACACAGTCGCCTTCAGCTTGCTCACTGGGAGTCTAAATACAATTATTAATTAATTACTTATTTTTAAACTCAGTTTACAATCACATTTAATCAAACTACACGATGATGACTCTAAGACTTTGTAAATGTTACAGCTTCATTTTCTGTTAATGCATGATTTTCTGTAAAGCTGCTTTGAAACGATGTGTGTTGTGAAAAGCACTTTACAAATAAAAATGACTTGACTACAATTGCATTTAAAAAATACTCCTGTTCTTTCTTTCTTTTTGTTATTAACAGTTTTTATTGATTCCATCCACAAGACACAACATAAAATACGGAATCAATTATATGCATTAAACCCCTCCCCCCGATGAATCTCTAGATGTAGACTTGATGTTTTTTAGAATCCTAGCCCACACTCCCTCCTCCAAAACCAAGTTTAAATTTTTCTCCCATAATATGTTGAGAGAAGTTGAAGCTCTGTCCCCAAACTCTGAATTAGCAGGGAGTAACACACTGATGCCTCATGACCTTTTCATATGACCTCATGACCATATCTGCCAATTTAGGGGGGTGTATGCTACTCCCAAAAATAGTACAGAGCAGGTGGCACAGCTGTGAATACTTAAAAAACTGAGATCTGGGAATCCTGAAATGTTGAACCATATTTTCAAAAGATCTCAACACTCCACTCTCATATAAGTCACTGAGCTTCTTAACCTCCCTCACAATCCACTCTGACCACCAGAAAGGGAACTTATTAATACATAATTTTGGGTTCAGCCATATACTCGAGGCAAGATTTAAATAAATGTCTGAATTAAACACTCTGGACACTTTTGTCCATACCGCTTGCAAATGCGAGATAACGAGGTGTGACTTAACTTTGGTTAGTTTAATAGAAAGGCTTTGCAATGGCAAAATGGGGGAAAGAACTTCCTGTTCAATACAAAACCAAGGAGGGACTCTCTCAGGTGGAAGCGACCAATAAGCATAATATGTATGACGCATAATAATAAAACAAACTCTTGGGTAGGCCTAGCCCACCTTTGTCAAACGGCTTATGTAACTTATTGAAATGTAATCTGGGAGCTTACCATTCCAAATGAAGGACTTTGCTATCAAAATGCTTGAAATAAGAGAGGGGGACATCTACAGGGAGAGACTGTAGCAGGTAGTTGAATTTTGGAATACAATTCATTTTAATAACATTAACCTTCCCAATCATAGATAAATGTAATGAAGCCCGCCTGCCCACATCGCTCGAAAACCTTTTTATTAAGTGGTCAAAATTAACTAACTAAATCACACAAATTTGCTGGGAATAAAATGCCCAAATATTTAATGCCCTGTTTGGGCAACTGGAAAGTGCCAGGCTGAAAAGCCGTTACTGGGCAGAACGCTGTCAGAGCCAAAGCATCGGATTTAGACCAATTGACTCTGTATCCTGAGAACTTTGAAAAAGAATTAACAATTCTGTGGAGACAAGGCATAGATCTAGTGTGGTCGGAGACGAATAATAAAATATAATCTGCGTAAAGCAAAAGCTTATGCACCATACCTCCCGCCACCACCCCTGGAAAATCATCCTCCCTCCTTATCGCAGCTGCTAATGGTTCCAGGGCAAAACAGAACAATAATTGGGAAAGAGGGCAACCCTGCCTGGTGCCCCTGTCCAGAGTAAGATAATCTGAAATCAATCCATTTGTTTGTACTGCCGCTACCGGGTGTCAATAAAGTAACTTAATCCATCCAATAAAAGTATTCCCGAAACCATACATTTCCAAAATCTTAAAAAGATAATCCCATTCTACCATATCAAAAGCCTTTTAGGCGTCAATTGAGATGGCAGCGATCGGAGTCTGATCATTCACCACTGACCACATGATATTGATGAAATTCCTAATGTTATCAGAAGAACTGCAGCCCCAAATAAACCCCACCTGATCTATATGTATAAGAGATGTCATAACCTTACTTAATCGGTTAGCCAAAATTTTTGACAGTATTTTTACGTCTAACTGGATCAGGGAAATTGTAACTCTTACACTCACTTGGATCTCTGTCCTTTTTAAGAATCAGACTGATCCGGGCTTGTGTCATGGTTGGCGGAAGCTTCCCATTCTTTAATGATTCAGTATAAACTTCTAGCAAAAGTGGAGCCAGTTCTGTAGCATAAGATCTAAAAAATTCAGCGGCAAAGCCATCTGGCCCTGGAGCCTCTCCTGTAGGCAAGGCATTAATTACCTCGCCAAGATCCTCCAAGTTTATTTCAGAATCAAAATAATTGTTTTGCTCAATCGTCAGTTTAGGGAATTCTAATGGTTCCACAAAGTTTCTAATATCTTCATCAGTAGACAAAGATGTGGAACTATAAAGATCAAGATAGAATTCTTTAAAAGCATTATTAATATCAATGGCCGAGGTAAATATTTCACCACAAGCAGATTTCACTGAGGGAATGATAGAAAAAGACTCTCTCTGCTTTATATATCTAGCCAAAAGCTTCCCTGCTTTGTCCCCCGATGTATGACTGTCTTGCCCTGAATAACCAAAACTCCACTTTCCATGACAAAATAGTATTATATCTGTATTTCAATCGGGTCAATTCTCTGAGGCCATCAGCTGACATACGGCGCTTCAGTTCTGCCTCGGCACTTTTAATATTCCCTTCCAACTCCACGAGTTCTCGTGCTTTGGATTTTTTGATGAATGAGGCATACTGTATGATCCGACCCCTAAGAACCACCTTAAGTGCCTCCCAAGCCACGCCCACAGAGGATACTGAGGACCAGTTGGTCTCCATATAAACACTGATTTCAGCCTTTAACATTTGTTGGAAATCAGGATTTTGCAAAAGGGATACATTAATGCACCAACTATATGATTTCTTTTTCTCCGTATGTGGCAACACCTCTAAACTCACCAGGGCGTGATCTGAGACTAAGATGTTTCCAATTGAACAATCAACAACAGATGAAATGAGGGACTTAGATATATATAAAAATAAAAATAAAAATCTATTCTAGAATTAATCTTATGGACTGATGAAAAACATTTATAGTCCCTACCAGATGGGTTCCTGTTCTTTCTTTCTATATTTTTCTGCATTTCTTGCTTCTGTTCCTGTTCTACTCAAGTTTACTCTGGAAACTTGAAAATGTGATACTGCAGATATTGTTGACTTGTATGACAAACTGCTTCTGATGTTCTTCATTTGTAAATTGCTTTCGATAAAAGTGCTTGCAAAATGATTAAATGTAAATAAATAAAAAATGTCAATGTAAACAGTTGGTTTGTCTTACAGTAGGTGAATGAATTGAAGATGAATATCAACCTCAACCTGCGCTCTGTTTGTGTGCTCTAAAGTATCTAGAGTTTAAGTTGGGATTTGGAGGTGGGAAAACTCTACTTTTGTATGAAATTATAAAATTATAAGAGTGAAGACACCCCACTGTATTTGTTAGAGAGTGACCATTTTAGATTTGATTACTTCTTTCGATTTCTGAATGTTTACATGAATTCTTGCTACTGTTTTCTTAATTTGTATTTTGTTCTATTGCTTGCAATTTGTTTCTTTGTTCTTATTTTATTACTTGCTTGAAAACTAAAAAAAAAAAAGAAAACAAAACTAATAAATACAGTTAAGGTTATCAAAATTGATATTGAAAATTATGAAATTTCACTGGTATTTGTATAAACTACTGGTTTTGCTATTGTGACAACACTAAAGAGACTTTATTTTTTTAGTTATAACTGAACCAAATAGATCATCAAAGAATCAAATTATCTGAAATGAAACCATGCAAATGTATCGAAATTCATTACAGATAGTCATGTTAATAGTGAATGTGTCACTATTCTGATCCATAAGAATCATGTTTGCGATATCTGATTATGTGTGTGTGTGGGCAGGTTTAAGTGGTTTACGAGGAAATTCTTTTAGGTTACAAACTGGTAATTACAAGGGTATTATGCTATAAATGTGGTTTATGAGGACATTTCTAGTGTCCCCATAATTCAAATCACTTAAAAAAACATACTAAACGATGTTTTATTGAAAATGTAAAAATGCAGAAAGTTTTTTGTGAGGGTTAGGTTTAGGGGTAGGGGTAG
This sequence comes from Myxocyprinus asiaticus, assembly GCF_019703515.2. Classification (NCBI taxonomy): domain Eukaryota; kingdom Metazoa; phylum Chordata; class Actinopteri; order Cypriniformes; family Catostomidae; genus Myxocyprinus; species Myxocyprinus asiaticus. Next base: position 27,611 of record NC_059372.1, read on the forward strand.
TGTTAGGGGATAGAATCTATAGTTCATACAGTATAAAAATCATTATGTCTATGGAGAGTCCTCATAATGATAGCTGCACCAACATGTGTGTGTGTGTGTGTGTGTGTGTTTAGGGGTAGGGTTAGTGTTAGGGGATAGAATCTATAGTTCATACAGTATAAAAATCATTATGTCTATGGAGAGTCCTCATAATGATAGCTGCACCAACATGTGTGTGTGTGTGTGTGTGTGTGTGTGTGTGAGTGTGAGTGTGTGTGTGTGTGTGTGTGTGTGTGTGTGTGTTTAGGGGTAGGGTTAGGGGATAGAATCTATAGTTCATACAGTATAAAAATCATTATGTCTATGGAGAGTCCTCATAATGATAGCTGCACCAACATGTGTGTGTGTGTGTGAGTGTATATGTGTGTGAGTGTGTGTGTGTGTGTGTGTGTGTGTGTGTGGATATAAATGGTTTGTGGTGTGTTTCCGTTGGATTCTGCCCTAACTCTGACAGGGGGTGTATTTTATGGCTATGCCACATTCCCAAATTACCTCACAATTATTCCCACAGTTTAAGGCTGGAACACGGAAACAACCCCCCACCCCCACCACCGCGAGAGACAAAAACAACTGTGGTTTTAGTTTCAGTACATTAGGAGACACAAATTACACACCTCAAATTGAGAGGTGTGGTACACACACATGTTTATTTTACTATATTTTTAAGGACATCTCATAGACGTTATGATATCTATGTGGAGGTGATGATATTTTCTATACCCTAACCATAATGCTAACCCTTACTAAAAGCTGTTAGCATCAGTCATTTAAAGCAGGACATGATTTGTCTGATTTATGAGTCTTTTTGAATAGTGAAGAGTGCTGAAAATGTCACAAGTCAGTTTTCATCTTGTTTTACTGAGTTAGGACGTCAAAAGTAGAGCTTGTGTTTTCTGAATGGAAATACACTTTATGTCCATTAAATCAAACTTCACATATAACAGTTTATCAACACACATTTTATAAAACAATCAACCATTTTCTCAAAACTACAAACAATCTCAAAACTATACATTAGTTTGTACAAGTCTCAAATTTATATGAAAATCAAACACTTCACACCAGAAAAACAAAGAAGAATTAAACCTACCTGACCTATCTGAATCTATTAAAAATACATTTCTTGATGTATTCTCTTCATAAGGCGTAATTTACTGTTTAATTTACTTTTTGCCTTTTCCAATTTTGTCTCCACCACTTTTTCAAATAGCCTTCATCAGGTAAGTGTCTAATACAGAAGAACTATCTCCAGTTCTTGAGGAGGAGTTTCCATTTCATTCATGTGTGTTATAATAAGTTGCACTCCAGCGGTGGAGTTTGTTATTTTGAATGTTATAATTTGTGCTCGTTGTGGCTGTTTTCAGTGGCGTTGTGTGACAGTGGACAACGATGTTCTGTCGTGCACACAGACGTGCGCTCTACTCGCTCCGCAGAAATGCAAACAGATCATGAATTACATCCACTGATGTACAGATATAGTCTTCTTTTATCAAGTTAAAAAGTTATATAAGGGGGGATTATAACTCAGATCTCCTTGTACTAGAGGCAATGACTTTACTATGAGACCCATCAGTCAGACAGTTCTATCAAAATGTTACTGATTCATGTATTTATTCTAACAAAACCCCAGTACTGACAGCATTACATGTATGAATCAAGTTATCAGAAATTATGTGAAATATTTTTGGTGTGCTTGAATTGGTCATCAAGAATGACTCTTTATCAAAACAGACAAGATTATTTGACATTATCTGCACATAACCTAATTAGTATTCATGAGTTACGCCACTCTCCACCTCCAACTGTCCCCACCACTCGTCTGTCTCTCTTTACTCACATACTGTATACAGACATGACACATACACAGCAGTCAAACAATGAAACAAACTGTTATTTAAACAATTATCCCCAGTCTGCAGTTTGTGTGCGTCTGAAGTGTAAGCCTTCATGATTTAACTGTAAATGTTTATCACTGAAATCATTCAATCATTAAAATGTGTTGTTTAAATTAAATGAATGTAAACATTCATTCATGTGTGTCTTCTATTTTAGTGTAATATGGTGTAAGTTTCTCATTCAGTTTCATATACATTCATGTCATTACATGCTTCAAAACATTCTCATACACTATAATTGACTCCTTTAACTCCAGTTCATTCCACCTTAATCCACTTCAAACTGTTCAGGTGTTTAATATCTGTCTGTGGTGACAACATGTCTGTTTCTCAGTCTGACAGATGTGATGTATGTGATGTGTGTGTGTGTGTGTGTGTGTGTGTGTGTGTGTGTGTGTGTGTTATACTCTTTAAATTCACCTGCACACAGACTGTCACAGCAGAACTCTGAATGTGTGCTGATATTCTGCTGTTCTATCTAGAGACCCTGTTTTTTATTATCATGTCATATTTTTACAGATCTGAACAGACGCTGAAGATCCTGCTGACGATGTGTGTGTTTGGAGTTCTTCCACTAAAAACAGATCAGGTGTGTGTGCAGATCAGGATTAACAGTTTATTTTTTAAATGAGGTGAGATGTATGTAAGGACACGTCCGCATTAAAACGCTTTAGTTGAAAACTCAGTTTTCAGTTTCCTAATGTCATTGTTCTTTTAAAGTATGCGGTACTGGTGAACGTTAAATGTGGATGGGAGGAGGAAATGTTACAAAATTTATACATTTTCAACTGAAAACTTAGTGTGGTCATGGCCTAAATAACTGTGTTTTTTATAATGGTTAGAGGCAGCATAAATTCATCTTCTTCTGGTGAAACATCTGCTCTAGAAGAAAAAATGACATGTTACATCTGCAGATCTTAATGGATGATGATCATGTGTGTGTTTGTAGTTTCCAGCAGCGCAGGGATTCGCTTTCCTGCTGTATCCAGTTTCAGTTGTGGGTCCGTATCAACAACACACACTTCTGATACCAGTGACCACAGCTGACCACAACACACAACTAACACACACTGCACCGGCAGACCACAGCAAGGTAAGTGTGTGTGCACATGGGAGGACACAGAGAATTTGAAGTGTGTGTTGTATGTTTTAGAAACAGATAATTCTGCTGCTCTGAATTTAGGGTGATATTTCTCTTCAGATGAGCCATCAACGCATGTTTGAGCCTTTAAAAGCAAATAGTGCGTTTCTTAAGTCTGTGACACGCTCCGCCCCTGTCCCTGCCCATGGCTCTGCTCATGGCTCCGCCCCCAGCCCCGCCCCTGATCTTCACGCCCTCCCTTCGGAGTCTCCGGCTCTACAGGCGCAGGTCACACCACATCTGAATTCACGTTCTGAATCTTTGACTCTGTTCAGTGCTGATGTGTTTCTCTCTCTCTGTTTAAATGCAGATGTCGAATTTCCTCCCATCAAACGTCCCTCAGCAGGTAAATAAGAGAGCTACTGAAAACTCATTACAGTCTTCATGCGTTAGACATTTTCTGATTCTGTTACAATTAAAGGTCACACAAGAAACACATTGTTTTCTTTCACAGAACACAAATATCACCATTTATGATTTTGTGGAGATTAATTTTGGGGAATATTTGTGATTTCAGGTGTATTCATTCATCCAGCAGGCTGTAATTGTAAGTGTGTTTGCAGAATTTCATCTCTGATCAGTTCAAGATCTGCATATAAACTGGTGGATATGAAATATTATCATTAATAAACGGATTCATTTGATTGTAGTCAGACTCCGACAGCTCAGAAGAAGGTGATGTTGCTCAGGTAAACACACTTACTGACAGTATTTATTGCCACACAACCGCCTCTTCACTGCTGCAGTCGTCCTGTAGTAACCTGAGGTTAAAAGAATAATTCACCCAAAAATGTATATTCTGTCATCATTTACTCACCCTCATGTTGTACAAAAGGATATTCTCCATACAATAAAACATACAGTGTTGTCTGTTTAGCTGTAAAAATCACCAAAGAACACAGTAAAAGTAGTTAATATGCTCTATATTCCAAGTGTTCTGAAGTCATACAAGAGCTGAACAGTTGAAAATCTTCTTCTCTGTAGCTCTCAAATCACATTCACGCTTGTGCATATTCCACTGTGTGTGACGTCAGTAACATCCCACTTCACTGGTTCTTCTTGTGTATCATGACAGAATTTTCATTTTTGGGTGAACTACTCTGAAGTGTTTCCATGGTGATGGTTCTGCATTTAGTTTGTGTTAAAGCAGTAGCAGCAGCACATCATGATCTGTGTTTGGTCATCAGGTGATTTACATGCTGCCCGTCAGTGTGGAATCACCAAACATGGGTGTGATGGAGGGCACCAGCACCGACCCCGTACCCGGGCACCTTCAGGTCCCAACCTCCACCTCTGCCACACTGACTTCTGCCCATCCTGATGCTCAGGGACAGTTCAGGGGCACTACAGGTGCAGCAAGACGGGCACAGAGAGGCATTCTGGAAGAAAAGAGTCTCTAATAGACTATAAACACATCAAAAGTCACCCAACCGGCCAATCAGAGCTGTCCATTTCACACCCTCTGCTGCAGTTAGGGTTATTCACTGTGATATTGTGATTAAATTCTCTTGCATGTTGCTGTAGTACAGTACACATCTCACATTTAAAACTATAACAACCAAATCTAACCTGCACATGAAAATGAACACTTAGTAAAAACACATTAGTGGAGAATTTATTTCCTTTTGATTCTAGATTAATGAAAGCTGACTGGTTTCATTATTATTGCCATTTAAGGCAAAAAGGTTGAGAAAGTAAAAGAGAAATGTATAAGTGCTACAGAAACACACACACATGTTATATATTATCAGATAAACAAAACAAATGAGAACTGCATGGTGACTAAATGATGCTTATCAAAACTAAACTTTGTGTTCCTTCAGATATAACTGGAGTTTGATTGGATTCATGATACGTCTTTATCGGGACTGTGAGAACTTTCCATTTCCTGTCAAAACATTCAGTGCTGTCTTGTGTCCTCCCTAAAGTAACTATAAGTGTTTGTAAAAACATTTATTGATTCTAGATTTATTGATGGGGCTGTATTGAAAGTTTGATCTAAAAGTACCGTGGATACTGGTCAGTTAAATGAGTGTCTTTCTCTCCATGACACAAATAAAATGCTTTTAATTTTGTATGTATTTCTTTCTTTATTTTAAGCTTTGTAACTAAAGTCTTTGTTAAATACACATCTGAGAATCCACTATTTTATGGCATTTTCTATGTTGATTTCATGTTTTTTTAAAGGCAGATATGATAAAAGATTAAAAATAACTATTAGATAAGTGTAAGATAAAGTTACGAGAAACACATAAAGGTTAAATGTAATCAGTATTTATGTGATTACCCTGTAAAGTAAAGTGACTATCTCCTTCCTCTCGTAACAAGTGTTGAGTTAATCTGAACCCTACAGGACTGACAGGTTTATAATTAGTGCAGAGAGCTGACAGTGCACATTATCAGATGATCCCTGTACCTGTTACTCTCAAGGTGAACATCACAACACACACTACAACAATAACACACACATGATGAGAGTGACAATGACAAACGCACACTAACAAAAAGATTTTTCTTAACTACAAAAACACATTATTTGTCATGTTGTCCTGCCGATAAACGCACGCATGCACAAAAACGGAAAAACCGGACAGCGAGAGTGCAGTTTTATTTTGTACTGATAAATTGTTGCTCACAATTGATCTGTGCACAAATATCTCAATAAATTTCATTAATTATATTGACCTTGAGGAAATGTTCACACATTACAGATTAATCAACACTCGCAGCTGGTGTGTGTGTGTGTGTGTGTGTGTGTATGAGACCTAGTGACTGTCATTATCATCCTGTATAATCCTAAATCCTACAGCACCCGTTTGAATACCTCTTGAAATCCGTGATCGTTTGGGAATACTGGACAAATTTAGCCCCATTCAAGCTTTATTAGAAAGATGTTTCTACAGAGAAAGTGAGTGGTGTGTGTGTGTGTGTGTGTGTGTGTGTGTGTGTGTGTGTGTGTGTGTGTGTGTGTGTGTGTGAATGAGTTAGTGTGTTTGCTGGCACACTTGTGATGATGTCAGAGCAGCACTCAGGTGTGTGTGAAGTCGGCTGCAGGTGAGTGACACTTTTCTGACTCACTTTATAATTTACTGCATTTCATATTCACTCTATTGTGTATATTTATAACATTTTGACAGATTGTAACACTGTTACAGAAATCCAATGTTGCGTGTTTTGTTTTTGTTTTTTCACTTGAGATGTTAAACTACTTTCAAATGCCTTAACTGATTTTAATGAACCTTTCTAACAATGACATTTATCAATGAAATAAACAAACATTTATGATATTGAAGCCAATGTGATAAATCATAATCTGAATGGTCTTGAAACACTTCTGCATAGTTTATGAAATATAAACCCTTGTTCCAGTACTGTGACGGACAGGTGGCCTGACCAATCAGCTGTGATGTCTGTTCAAGTGAGGCCTCTGGACACACCCAGGACTCCCACTGAGAGGCTGGATGAGGTTACCATTGGCAACACTGAGGAAATTATGTGAGCAATGCATTATGGGTGATGGATATTTGGATTTATGTTCAATAGATATTAGTATTTTGTAAATGATTGATCATTTATTGATTGGACTGATGGCTGGTTGTTTAATTGCATACTAAACTAACAGATTGTCAGTGGTTGTAACTGGTTGGATCATCTGCTGCTCAGTAAATTGATGATTAATAGACTGTAATTGTGTAAATGTATTTCTGTATTTCTGAAGAGAGAATAAACATCGAGATGCTGGAACTTACTTCAACATCAACAACAATAACAATGAAGAGTGAGTTAACAAACACACTATGATATAAAACACACAATGCAACACTTCTAAACAAACTATTTCACAACACAACACACACACACACATTCATACAAAGCATTACTGTAAATGCCTTTAATCAATAGTTTGCTTTTTATTTACAGAGAGGAAAAAAAGAAAATGAAGAAAGAAAAGAAGAAGAAAGAGAAGAAAGAGTAAGATGAGATCAGGGCCGTAACCAGGGTTTGAAAATTAGTGAGGTTCATGGTGAGGTGTCAAGACTTTTACCAAAATTACACCTACAAACGCAACATATTCTATACATAAAAATTAAATATAAAATTAAAGGACAGAAACCAATAATAATACTGAAATAATTTTTAATCACAAATGCAGATAACAATATTAATACTGAATGTTTGTCACATAGAAATGCACATTTGACAATAAAGCATTGATTTTGAGTTGGGCAGCAAAATTTACTCATATTAACTACAGAAAAATCAGTAAAAGTTAATTAACAACTAATTTATCTAGGGCTATGTTAACTCCGTTACATATTAATATTATCCAAAATGATCAATTGCTTTCCTTTTGCCAGACTCTTAATTATTTAAAGGTGCACTCAGTAATTTTTCCCCTTTAAAAAGATTAACTCCTAAAGAAATGAATTATAATTTTGAAACATATGTATAAAATCATGAGCACTCACATGAGATGAGGACTCTAGTCATATCAGTAACCGTATAAAAGCTGATTTTGAATGATGCTGCATCCACACCACTAGATGTCACTGTAAGTCCAAGATTACATGAGCAAAAAGTTACTGAGTGCACCTTTAATTCACCTTTTTTGATTAAAGTTCACTAGAACTGAACATATTTACAAAGGAGAAAAAGTCATAACTGTCCAGGCTTTAAAGCTTTTTTGTTAAATTCTGCTTTGTAGTTGCCTTTATGACAATTTACCATTGTTCGTGCATAGTATCCAGAGTTTAACTATAGTATTAATAAGATCATGAAAATCACAGGTAAAAAAATAAATAAATCACTATGGTTAGATGTAATTATGATTTGTAAAAAAAATCTATGGAATTTGTAATGAAAAACAATATCCTAAACACATGCAGAAATAATAAAAACAACCTGTGACCTCATAGCTGGTTACGGCCATGGATGAGATGACATAATTTTACAAACAATCATTCCCTATCTGTCACTCACTCGACGTTGTGTCGATGTAATGACACTAAGGGTCACTGTTGGGAGCCCCAAACACCTCAGATTGGGAAATGGGAATTGGCGAGTGGAATTTGCATGCCACTCCCCCGGACATACGGGTATAAAAGGAGCTGGCTCGCAACCACTCATTTAGATTTTCTCTTCGGAGCCGAGCGGTTGCATTCAGTGCACTGAATTCAATCCTTCCAATACTCACCTCAAATTGCTGGATCTACAGCACATTTCAGCGGCTTCTCCCTCTCTGCACCAGTGGTGTGCAGAGAATGCCCCTGGGCGCTTCGGCAGAACAAAAAGTGTATATTTTCTATTTAAAAGAGTGGCACACATGGAACGTCTTTTTAAAGATGCCTTTCCATTTGTGTATTATTCCTGGTTGCGGTCGTTATCTCTCTGCTTCTGATGGCCACGATCGCTGTCTTATGTGTCTGGGCGCTGCCCACGTGGAGACATCGTTCGTGAATGGGTCATGTCCTCATTGCGAGAACATGACTATGGCAACGTTGCGGTCGCGACTTTCCTTCGTAAGAGGGCAAGCCACCCCAGCGGCTCCCCGCCTCGGTCCTTCTACCTATGGGTATGAGGCCGCATCGGTTAGTACTGGGGGTGATTTGGGGACTTCAGTGGGAGCACCTCTGCCGGATAAACCCCCACAGACCTCCCATTCCTCAGCATGCTCACTTGCCCCGATCGGGCTCTCGGATGAGACCGTTGGCTCGTCTCAGGGCGAGTTCGACCTATTATTCGGAGCCCGGGAAGACGATGAGCTCTCGATCACAGCATCGGAGAGTGGGTTCGTCTAGTCTGACGCGGAGGCTTCGGCTGGGCTTCCTCCTTCGGTATGGTCGCCCAATCTCAGGCCGACGCAGAGCTGACGAACATGCTTTCCTGGGCGGCTGCGAGCGTCGGGCTAGAGTGGAACCCTCCACTCTCCCCTGAACCCTCGCAGCTCAATGATTGGTTCCTGGGCCCAGAGCACCACTCATGGCCGCGCCCCGCCCCGGTCCCTTTCTTCCCGGAGGTGCATGAGGAGCTGACGAGATCGTGGGGGGCACCTTTTACTACCTAGTCTCTCAGCTCCCCCGCTATCACTACCCTCAATGGTGGGTCGGCCAGGGGGTATTTGGTGATCCCCCAGGTGGATAAGGCGCTTGCGGTGCACTTGTGCCCGCAGAGCGCCGCCACCTGGTGCGGGCGCCTGAAGCTCCCTTCCAAGCAGCTCTTTGTCTGCTTTGGTGGACAGTGGAAAGGGAGTGCTGTCTCCAAACAGAGGATTGCCCATTGGGTCATTGACGCCATCGTGATGGCATATCATGCTCAGGATGTGCCACCCCCTGTGGGGCTACAAGCCCACTCTACTAGGAGTGTGGTGGCCTCCTGGGCCCTGACCAATGGCGCCTCTTTGGCAGACAACTGCAGAGCAGCGGGCTGGCCAACACCCAACACCTTTGCAAGGTTCTACAATCTCCGGGTTGAGCCGGTCTCATCCCGTGTATTGTCAGGTACGAGCAGGTAAGTTCTGGGACAGCTGGCTGGGTGTACCACTTGCACATAGCGCCTTTCCCCTCCCCTGAGGTGAAGATGTGCACTTTTGATCACAAGTTGTGATCCCTGGATGACTTTCCTCCATAGCCCTGTGGCAGACGAGTTTGCGGAGAAACTTGACATAGACACTTATGGCCCCCAGCCGGTAAACAAAATTCCATTCTTTTTGGGGAGAAAAAAGAGGAAAAGAGGCCACGGCTGGGCTAGCCAGTCCCTATTTGTTGGACAAGTCGACTTGTTCCCAAAGGACCGTTCGACGCTCATAAGAGTGTTGGGGGAGGTTATGTGACGGCCTGGTGCGCTGGCTACAAGGCACACAGCGGTCTGCCCATCTCGCACTGCCAGTCCACGTAACACAGTTCAGCTTATTGTGGCATTTCTTATAATGACCCCCAGTGTCACTACATTGACACAACGTCGTGTGAGTGACAGATAGGGAATGTCCTGATTACTTTCGTAACTTCCTTTTTCAAAATCAGAGGTGTTTGGGGCTCCCAAGAGTGACCCCTAGTGTCACTACATCAACACAACGTCTCGTTCCCTCCATCAGGGAATGGAGGTTACGAAAGTAACCAGGACATTTCATTCTCAGCTAATTTTTGTGTTCTACAAATATTTGTGTTCATACAGGAAAAAAGAGAAGAAAGAGAAAAAGGAAAAGATGGAGAAGAAAAAAGAGACAGAAGAGAAGGAGAAAGAGAAGCCCAAAGAAAAGAAAGAAGAAAAGAAAGAAGAGTGTGTTCATCTCTGGTCATATTTTCACTGACAGTAATTGCTGCACTAGATTGTCTCATCCACATTTATATTCTAATCAGTCTTAAAACTGATTTTGTGTTCCAGACCAAAGGAGATTTCTGTTGTAGATCCAGCTGGAAACATGTACTACAACTGGCTGTTTGTGATCACATGTCCTGTGATGTATAACTGGATTCTCATCATAGCCAGGTGCCTGATCTTACCTTCATATCACAGATAAGGAGCAGTACTTCTAGATGTTTTATGTTCATTTGTACATAGATCAGACCACATGTGTGGAAAAACCAACGTGTGTAACATAAAAACATCAAATCCTCCTTGAGTATCATAAACAACAATAACAACACATTGGTCTTTGTTATAGAGTTTTTGTGGTTGTTTAGTCCAGTAGTGGGAACTTCTCAAGAAAGACGTGGCTCTTCACTGGACTTACATTAACCTGTCTGACTCTCTCTGTGTCTCTCAGAGCGTGTTTTGAGGAATTGCAGGGAGATTATTTGATATACTGGTTCATTCTGGATTATGTATCTGATATGGTGTATCTGGCCGACATGCTGTTCAGGACCAGAACAGGTGAGCTCCGGCTCCTTCAGCTTCTTTTAAGCTCTTTTATACTGAACACTACTTGTATTGAAATGTTTGTGTTTGTAGGATATCTGGAGCAGGGTCTCTTAGTAAAAGATGAGAAGAAGCTTCGAGATCGCTATATGCAGAGTGTGCAGTTCAAACTGGACCTGGCCTCCATGGTCCCAACGGACATTTTCTACTTGTTCTTTGGCTTGAACTACCCTGAGATTCGCATGAATAAGCTGTTAAGAGTCAATCGCTTGTTTGAGTTTTTCCAGCGCACAGAAACACGGACCAACTTTCCCAACGTGTTCCGAATCTCCAACCTCGTCATGTACATTGTGATCATCATTCACTGGAACGCCTGCATGTATTACTCATTTTCCAAGGCCATTGGCTTTGGAGCGGATGCCTTTGTGTACCCAGACACCTCGGACCCTGAGTTTGGCCGGTTAGTGAGAAAGTATGCTTACAGTATGTACTGGTCTACCCTGACGCTCACCACCATCGGAGAGACTCCTCCGCCTGTCCAAAACTCTGAATACTTCTTTGTGGTGACTGACTTCCTGGTTGGCGTGTTGATATTCGCCACCATCGTTGGAAATGTGGGTTCCATGATCACGAACGCAAATGCGGCTCGAGCGGATTTCCAGTCTCGCATCGATGCTATTAAGCAGTACATGAGCTTTCGAAAGGTCACCAAGGACCTGGAGAAACGGGTTATCAAATGGTTCGATTACTTGTGGACCAATAAGAAAGCAGTAGACGAGAGAGAGGTACTCAAGTTCCTGCCTGACAAGCTGAGAGCGGAGATTGCTATAAACGTCCACCTGGACACTCTGAAAAAGGTTCGGATATTTGCAGACTGCGAGGCTGGACTGTTGGTCGAGCTGGTATTGAAGCTGCAGCCCCAGGTGTACAGCCCGGGCGACTACATCTGCAAGAAGGGTGACATCGGCCGTGAGATGTACATCATCAAAGAAGGAAAACTCGCCGTGGTGGCTGATGATGGAGTCACGCAGTTTGTTGTCCTTAGCGATGGCAGTTACTTTGGAGAGATCAGCATCCTCAACATTAAAGGCAGTAAGGCAGGAAATCGCAGAACCGCCAACATCCGCAGCATTGGCTATTCAGACCTATTCTGTCTTTCCAAAGATGACCTAATGGAGGCGCTGACCGAATATCCAGATGCGAAAGCCATGCTGGAGGAAAAAGGACGACAGATCCTTATGAAGGTATCAGGTCGATTTAGAATAATGAATACAATTTTTAGGATTAGATTTTGGATTAGCATGAAGTTTATAGATGTTCGACATGCTTACAGGAAAACAACCACTTTAACAGGTATCAGGTGTTTTTTTTAGGGAAAATCATGTAAAATTAAGGGGTTTAAATAGCCTCATCTATATTTTATAGATGTTGCCCATAAAAAAGACTATGCAGAAACATCGATGATAACTGTTTATTGTGTAGATTTGTGTCAATGTGTGAATTCATTAGGTCCAGAAAGGAACTAGAACTAGTGAAGGTAGCTAGCTCTAGAAAAGAACAACTCTGAAAAGCACAAGCTGTTATGATTTTAGATAATTTTATGAATTTTATCATTTTCATCCGTAGGACAATCTGCTGGATTTGGAGTTGGCCAAGCAGGGGCCCGACCCCAAAGACATGGAGGAGAAGGTTATCAAGATCGGCAGCGTGCTGGATGAACTGCAGCTGCGCTTTGCTCGCCTGCTAGCTGAACATGAGGCTGCACAGGGGAAACTCAAGAAGCGTGTCACTAAATTAGAAAAGAAGATTACAGCATCTGGCGGAGTGGAACCAGAACCAGCGATTCCAGAGAAGAAAGACGAGGAGCCAGAGGAAAAGAAAGATGCTGACAAACCAGAGGAGAAGTAGAAGTTTTAGGAGTTTGAAAAGAAGCCTTGTGTATCTGTGGTCCTCCTTTATAGGGAAGAGGGCGTGACTGGATTTGTGTGGATCTGCTCCTGCCCAAGAGCAGGTTTACCCAATGCTGTCAGTCAACCACGGCAATCCCTGTTGAAAAGACCAGCTTGGCCAGTCACCAGCATAAGCTGTGTTTTAGATGCTGATCTTCAACATGGGATGCTGGTGTGCAGATTCATAACTAGCTTAACCAGCAAGACTTCTGTGGTCAACCAGCCTCTCCAGTTACGTTTTTCTGGTGAACACCATAGATCTAGACCAGCATAAACTAGCCTTGGACTGCACTGAAAGTCATACTGGTGTAAGCTGGTCTTTTCAACGGGGATGTGTGTTTGAACCGAAACAGAATGAAGAAGAAACCTGCTGATGTTTGTTTCGTTCATTCCTCTACCTACAACAGGTAGAATGCAAATGTAACATATTATACAGGGCAGTGTTGTAGTACTCGAGTCCAGGACGATATTGATGACTTGTGACTCGTCTCAAACTTCTCGAATGTCTCGAAAACTAATGACTTGGACTTGGACTCAAGCATTGGGCACATTCTGACTTGGAGGAGAGGACTTGTTACCACCGTTAACATTTGCATTCTGCCCTTTTATGGCATGAGATCACATGAATGTCATGCCATGTACCAGTTGCGCGAGCGCAAATCTCTGTGCTCGCACCCGGATTTCCTCTGCTTTCACTCAAAACTGGACGCGTATTGCTCTCAAATCTCCTTGCTCTCGTTCAGAGAGTGCGTGTGCCACTCAAAAGACGTCATGTGTACTCGCAAATCTATTATAACACAAAATAACTCTGCCTTTGTTTATTCATACAAATATTTTATTAAGTTCTCAAGTAATTATTCAAGACAAAGAAACAGTTAGTACTAAAATAAGAAAAAAGAAACAAATGAAGAAAACTGCTTAAAGCTTCTAAAAGCAATATCAAACATTCAAGTAACATTAAGAAAAAACTGGTATTGTAATTGTATGTATGGTTTCTTGTACAATACAGATCGAAAGGCTGAATGTGTGTGTGTGTGTGTGTGCCAATAAACTTAAAATGGCAACAGAATTGTGATTTTTTGCATATTTTATGACAAGGACTCGTAACTCAGACTTGTATGAAGTTATTGGTGACTTGGACTCGGACTTGAGCAGTGAGGACTCTGGCACAATATTGGTGACTCAGACTTGAACTTGAGATCTAATGACTTGACTACAACACTGGTATCAATCACTGGTATCAAGGAAATCAAATTTGAGAAGAAATCAGATTTATTTGTAGGTTAGTACTTACTTGTATCATGTTATGGACATGCTGCTGACATTTATAATTTTTCATTATAAATTATATGAGTCTTTCATGAGAGAATATAAACATAAAATAAGAAATTTTTTCCTTAGGTGTGTATGATCGGGAGCCTCTCAAAACCCTGTTCAACATTAATATTTAGCAAGAAACAGTAATAACAATGCTACTGTAGAAATGTCATTAAACAGGCTGTTAAATGTCAAAGATTTCCTCAATACATTTTTGTGACCAGACACATGTACATGGCGTTTGTTCATTTTATTTCTTATTTTAAGTCTTTTTCTTGTTTTATTTTTGCTCATGATGTGCTGTAAGGTGAAAGGTGGGCATGTCTCTGGGTGATGAGTCAGTTTGTTTGAGTGCTGAGAGGAGTTGTAGTTTTCAGAGGCGTTTCCTCTTAGCAATCAGCCGTTAAGGACTACATTTCCTATCATGCCCTGCAGCGCTGCCATCTTGCGCATGCACGCTGATTCCAGAGCAGCTGGTCATTGTGTGGAGTTTTCGCAGTCATTTATTTCCAGGGTTTTCAGTAAAGCGTAAAAATGTGACGTGGTAGTGTAGGCATTTTCCTGATCCAGAATTTGCATAGGTCATCGATCATGCGCACTAAAAGTGTATGAGGATAACCCACATCACTAACGGTTGAACTGTTTTCTTTTTTGCTGCTAATAGAAACAGATGTTGAAATTGAATATGTCAATTTGTCAAAGTAGATTAGTTCAAAATCACACGCTAAAATATCACAAACTCGCGCCATTTAAACCATCTGAATTCTTTGAATACTTAAAGATCTGCGGTTATAGGGGTTTCGAGAGATATACTTGTCCCCACTGAATTACATGTGCATCAAATGCCTTTCTGTGTTTACAGGGGTTTCGACCAGTTTGCTGTCGCTGATATGAAAAGCCCACAGAAAGAAGTCACTATAATGCGCATGTGCGCTGACCTGAAAGGCCACACCCTCGGATACGCCCTGTGTGCGTCGCTGTACTGAAACCCCTGTACTTTAGTGAATGCAGTTGAGTTTTCGTTTATGTGAATAAAGACAAATTTGGATCCTTTCGAATATTTTCAAATTATTATAAAATGATTTATTTAAAAGAAAATGTATTCTTACATGATCCAGATAATTGCAAGTATTTAATTAATGTGATGAGAACGGTTGAATTCACAGATCATCAGAGAACTCACTGTGTTGAAATTAATGTTAATGTTGTATTATGTGTTAAATATGTTGTATTGTGTGTTATATTGAGTTTTAATTAACATGTTATCTATGTTTTATATTGTTTCACTGCTGTATGTGTTTTGTGTTGTGGTTATCTGTTGTTTTGTGTTGGTGTATATTGTGTTCTTTTATTTGTCTTATTTATGTTTATGTTGTTAGGGTTGTGTTCGTTATTATATTTGTTGTTTTTGTTCTCAGTGTCTCATTGTCATGGATCCAGTCTGGAGGCAGCAGGGTCAAGGTTGCAGTCGGGGTCAGGTCAGAGGTCAGATCGCTGGTGAGCCCTTAGTGTTGCGTCCTCCTGGAGCTATGAGGTTAGAGGAGCATCAGAGGTGAAAGATAACAACTGACGAGATTTAGATTAGATATTGACTGCCTGTAGCTGTATGTTTCCATCCAAGTTGCGGATTAAATATATGTGAAAAACCATAATATCCTAAAAACAATGTGTGTATAAAACCACCTTTCCATCCCATGTGTTTAAAAGAACAAAATCGTCACTTCTGGAGAAACTGTAGTCACTGTGACTCTTTTATTAATAAAACACTTGCAGTTTAGAGCACACAAACAAAACACTAAAAGAATCATGTTTATGAGCACTATGTGTGTGCAGATCTATAATATATTTGTCAAAAGTGTCGATAAACCTGCTCTTCGGCACAGTTCACATTTGTATATGACTTATTTGCTCTGAAAACTTTATGCAGGCTTTGGATTTTCTAGACACTGTTATTTCAGAGCAACATTTCAGATGTGATGATTTGTCCTCTGGTTAGTCCAGTTATGAATTAATTAATCAGTCACATGCCTTTATTTATGCGCATCTTGCAAATGTTTTTCCATTATAGTTTATGTGCAGTTCTTCTTATTGAATAAAAAATAAGTTCACCTTAAAGTGTTAGTTCACCCAAGAATGAAAAATTATTTTCAACTCTTTTTGTTCATACAGTGCAAGTAAACAGGTGCCATCAGCCTTGCTGAAGCACCCCCAGATCATCACCGATCTTCATCCAAATTTCACAGTGGGTGTGAGACACTGTGGCTTGAAGGCCTCTTCAGGTCTCCGTCTAACCATTAGATGACCAGGTGGAGGATTGGTGATGATCTGGGGCTGCTTCAGAAATTCTCAGACCATGTTCCCCAACTCTGAGGATTGGTTTTTCCAGCAGGACAATGCTCCATGACACACAGACAGGTCAATCAAGGTGTGGATGGAGGACCACCGGATCAAAACCCAGTCATGGCCAGCCCAATCTCCAGAACTGAACCCCATTGAAAACCTCTGGAATGTGATCAAGAGGAAGATGGATGACCACAAGCCATGAAACAAAGCCGAGCTGCTTGAATTTTTGCACCAGGAGTGGCTTAAAGTCACCCAACAGCAATGTGAAAGACTGGTAGAGAGCATGCCAAGACACATGAAAGCTGTGATTGAAAATCAGGGTTATTCCAGCAAATATTGATTTCTGTTAAAACATTAGTATTGTGTTGTTTATAAATGAATATGAACTTGTTTTCTTTGCATTATTCGAGGTCTGAAAACACTGCATCTTTGTTATTTTGACCAGCTGATATTTTCTGCAAATAAATGCTCTAAATGACAATAATTTTATTTGGAATTTGGGAGAAATGTTGTCAGTACCCCCCCTTCTGATACCGGGACTGATGGCGAAATGATCAACATTGCCCCCCTAAACATACATGTGCCCCACCAAAGATCACATCCTGGAACCGGCCTTGCATGAATGTTGATGAACTCTTGCGTGGGTCTCTTGGAATTTGGATTTTCCAAATGCCTTTCTCTCCATCTGCTGCATAATGCAGGGGTGTTTCCTGTGCCCAAAGCAAATGGGAGCATTTCCTGTCTGTTACCCTCATGAGGGAGTGATGGAAACCTTGACTGATTAATTTCATCGCTCTTGTTTTTGTGTCACGATCAGACCAGAACTGTTTCCTGTCATCCCAGTTAGAGTCTAGTTCTTCTGTGTTAATATTTCAGTGAGCTGACCTTTTCTCAGAACAGAAGTGTGTGTGTGGAAGGAAAGGTAATGGAGTGTAGAGGTTATCTGAGCTGGATTTATTATTCATGGATCATTCATGCTCTTTTTTGGTCATTCTCTTTCAATGTGCCGAATGCAGATTGTGTGTCTGGATTAATGGTGTTATCTGGCAGACGACTGTTATCTCCATGTACTGGTTTATTAAATGTCAGGCCGTGAGTGTGTGAACTACTCAAATCTTCATTCAGAGGACAAAGAGACACACGCTTAAGTTCATCAACACTTTCTTATTTGGAGAAGCTGATTTCTCACAGTTGTGAACTGAGACACCCGCCGATGTGACGCCATGATGTCAAAAAAAAATACAACAATTTTGCGACATTCTGCATCATGTTGACGCATGTCATTACTGCACAAACACATGTTAATATAGCTGAAAATGACACCAATGAATGAACAGTGTGTGTGTGTGTGTGTGTGTGTGTGTGTGTGTGTGTGTTTCAGGGAGCTGTTATACGTGTCCAGAGATGGTTGAAGTTCGCTGTGATTGCGGCTCTACATCGATCTCTGTTCCCTGTGGAAGAGAAAGAAGCACTAAACCACCATGCTGTAAAGAACTCTGCAGGTACACACACATGCACAGTATTATTTTGAGTCCGGTTCTGTTCAATAATACAACAAAACGTTCTCTCTCACTCAGTTGGAAACCCCCATCCTGTCATCCTTTGTCTCTGGAACGGCACAAGTGTCATTTCGGCTCGTGTCCACCCTGTAAGCAGCCCTGCCAGTGTCCGTTACCAGACTGTGCCGACTTCTGCCCAGCGCCGTGTCATGACCAGGTGCTGGTTAAAACCAGCGACTGGGTACTATAAACACCCCTCCTCTAACTCACCCTCATTCCCTCTTTGGATGCCAAAAGTGCCGTTACCTCAGTTCCAAATGTGAAAAATACGATGTTATGATTTCTGTTTTGTTGGTAGAGACTGGTACATGTGTGGCTTAATTATGAATCCTGCTACAGTGAAGGGTGGCACATGAATATCAATTAGGTCATGTTACACTCCAGGACGAGTATGATGCCATATCAGAATTAATATTCATGAGCTAACACCTTTAGTAGGATTCGTTATTTGGTGCTTTTGGACTGACTTTGCTATTTGAAAGTGAGCAGAAGAAAAGAGTTGAGAAACACGTATGCTAGGACTTCAGTTTGAGAGTTAGATGGCATTGTTTAGTTTGTGTAGTTTTTTATTTATGCAAACATGTTAAAATAATTAGTTTAATTGCATTTCAGTTTTTGCTGTGCCTTTGAAATGAGTCCTGATTTTTAAAATTGTGACAACCCTAAACTAACCCTAACCTGTACCTCGTGTGTGTTTGTGTGTGTGCGTGAGTGTGTACGTGTGTATATGTATGTGCATGTGTGTGTGTGTTTGTGTGTGTTTCTTAGACTCTGTTGGCAGGTCTGTGGGAACAACTGTTAAATCCTGCGTTTGTGTGTACAGCTCTACCTTACCCACCTGCTTGGTGCCCATACCAACATAAGAAATACACACACACACACACACTGCAGGTATCACTTGTGTATTTAAAGGAAAGCTGGAAAAGCATGTTTTTTTGGCTATGTGTGTTACAGGTTTCAGGACATATGGCTTATGGAAAAAAATTATGTCATTTGTAGCTCTGTGTGTGTGTGTTCTGCTGTGAATTACAACAACATGTGTATTGTTTCTCTCTACAGAAGCTGTCTGGGAGAGCATGAGGTTAATACACACACACACACACACACACACACAAACACACACACACACCGTGTCTGGTTCATTTCTTCCTGCAGCTGATAAGTGAAGTTCTTGCATCTCTCATTCTTCTGATAAAACTGAAGGTCAAACTTTAGTGCTGAAATGTCACACACACTTGAATCATATCTCAGTTTGAGCACTACAGTGAGTCTCATGAGCACCGCATGACTGTGAACTTCAGCTTGTGGTCATTGAAAAATCTGCCCTTGATTCCAGTTTTTTCCTGGAGACACCAACAGTGTCTGTCTGATCAGGTCTTGTAGTCTCTACTCTTGATTTGATGAGTTGAATCAGGTGTGTTAGATTGAGGAGACGTTTACTGTTGGTGTGTCTCCAGGAAACACGGTTCTAGACCATAAACGCACAACTATCAGTGAAGTGTTCATGAGTGTTTCTGTTTATTAGCAGCTCTGTTATCTATAGAGTCTAAATTCAGAAAGACATCTGGAGCTTCAGCTATGTGTGAGTGTGTGTGTGTGTTTAGGCTGGTAAAGAGTGTGTGCAGTGTGAGGAGGGTTGTTCAAAGTCCCATCCTGCAGGCTGTACCCACCCTTGTGCCCTTCCCTGTCACCATGGTAACTGTCCCCCCTGCACACAGATGATCCGCCAGCGATGCCACTGCAAGATCTCTAACCTCTATATAGAGTGTCTGTTAAATGTTTGTTAAATGTGTGAGTTTTTCTTGTCTTTAAAAGTGTTTTGTTTCATTCCTTTGTTACTTCCACTTGATTTTTCATTTAGTTTTCAAACATTGTCAACAATGTTCAGCTGTAAATGAATGAATAATCATCTACTGTACTGAATGTGTTAGCAGGAAGTTCACGTCTGCTGATGATCAAGGCAAACTAGGAAAAACAAGGAAATACTTCAGCGTGTGTCTGTATTACACCTCATTCTGTGAAATATAAGATCAATTTATAAAAAAAGAGACATTAACTTGAGTTCACGTCCTGAAAGCATGATTTTAAAAGAATTCTTTGATTTGAGGAATAGAACTTTATTTTAAAAAGAGAGCGTTATGATGAAAACAGGGTCGAGGAGTCACCTGGGAACACAACTTTATATAGTTATGTCATCCTAAATTCTAAAAATAAATCAATTCAGGAATGTGTAAAACCTGTTATAAATGTATAATATTTTAAAACCGATAATATTAGGTTTGATATATTTACATTTTTTATCCTAATATGTACATTTACTGCAACAAAGAGAAGTTGAACACACATTAATGAGGAGCAGCACCTGTTGTGTTGAATGATCACATACATACTGACAGCATATTGGGCGAAATACTCATGTGTGTGTGTACGTGTGTGTGTGTTTGTGCGTACGTGTGTGTGTGTGTGTGTGTGTGTGTGTGTGCATGTGTGGTTGTGTGTGTACATGTGTGTTTGTGTGTGTGTGTGTGTGTGTGTGTGTGTGTGTGTGTGTGTGTGTGTGTGTGTATACGTGTGTGTATACATGTGTGGTTGTGTGCACGTGTGTGTGCAGTTGAGTTGTGGGCATCACTGTAAGCTATTGTGTTGCTCAGATGATTGTGAACAGAATTGCGTTCAGAAGGTGAAGCTGAAGTGTTCCTGCAAGAAGATTAAAAAGGTACAAACACACAGACAGCCAGCATAAATGTATTTTCACTGGAATCACTGGACATGCTCCATTGATGATTGTTCAATTTCATATTCTGCTGACAGAAATCAAGATGTGCGTTGAGTATTGAGATTAAACTTTTAACAAAGAGTTTCAGTGATTATTTGAGTGTTTATGATGATAATAAAGCTCTTAAACAACTGTAATAACCCTTTACAATTAGCCTGGAAAACTCATTAAAATGATTCCTAATGAAATCTGTGTGTGTTCATGAGTTTCCATGTTCTCGTGTGAGATTTGAGGATAATTTGGTTGTGTGTGATGTCGAGAACTGCAGAAGAAACATGCGGAGGTAACAACACACGTTTATCTACATGTTGTTTTTATTTAAAGCCATTTATAAGTACTTTATAATAACTCAAACCCTAAAATAAAACTTTTTTGCATTTTTAAATTTTAAACATTTAATTTATGATTATTTTTACAATTGAGGACGTCCCTGAATGTCCCCAAAGGGAGGTTTAGTCAGATTTATCTCACTTCTGGAGTATGTACACACACACACACACACACACACACACACACAGACAGACATACATGCACACAAAAACACGTACAGACACACAAACACATACACACAAACACACATACACTTTGTGTCATAGCTGTTTGAGGATATTGGGCTTAAATGTGTAGACAGACACAGGAACTTTTGTCATTGTAACGGACCATGAAATCTACTGCTGGGTCATTGATTATTTTGGCTTGGACAAAAAGAGTGTGTGAAACTGTAAAACAGCACACACACACACACACACACACACACACACACACACACACACTTTTCCAGCCCAGTTATTACACACAGAGTCATGAGCTCAGTGGGAAACTTAGAGAAGCAGTTACTGGACAATTAGTGTGTGTGTGTGTGTGTGTGTGTGTGTATGTATCTTGTTGGATGAGCTGAGATTCTCTGTGTTCCACCGAGCATGCTAACGGATCTGAAGGAGATGTCTTAACGTCTGGGCAGAGATAGATTATTATAGTGTGTTATTCTTGTGTATCAAGGTTATTGCTTGTACAGTTTATGGACCGCCGAGTCTGATCATTGCTGCTAATAATACTCAAGGTATTACTATAACTTACTGTTACCACGAATGAGATTTGCTGTGTTGTTGTCCAACCACGTTGGGCTGTCTGTGCATTTCTGCCATCACGGGTGAGACCAGCACATTGAGTTTATCCAATAGAGAACCAATGACTGGGGGCCTGTGTAGCTCAGTGAGTATCGACGCTGACTAACACAATTGGAGTCACGAGTTCGAATCCAGGGCGTGCTGAGTGACTCCAGTCAGGTCTCCTAAGCAACCAAATTGGCCCAGTTGCTAGGGAGGGTAGAGTCACATGGGGTAACCTCCTCGTGGTCGTGATTAGTGGTTCTCGCTCTCAATGGGGCGTGTGGTAAGTTGTGTGTGGATCGTGGAGAGTAGCATGAGCCTCCACATGCTGTGAGTCTCCGCGGTGTCATGCACAACGAGTCACGTGATAAGATGCGTGGATTGACGGTCTCAGAAGCGGAGGCAACT
>NC_059372.1:55000-65000 GCF_019703515.2 Myxocyprinus asiaticus
TTCTTTAATGATTCAGTATAAACTTCTAACAAAAGTGGAGCCAGTTCTGTAGCATAAGATCTAAAAAATTCAGCAGCAAAACCATCTGGCCCCGGAGCTTTGCCTGTAGGTAAGGCCTTAATTACCTCGTCAAATTCCTCCAAGTTTATCTCAGAATCAAGACAATTTCTTTGCTCAGTTGTCAGTTAAGGAAGTTTTAATGGTTCCACAAAGTTTCTAATATCTTCATCAGTAGATGAAGACGTAGAACTATAAAGATCAATATAGAATTCTTTAAAAGCATTATTAATATCAGTGGCCGAGGTAAATATTTCACCACAAGCAGATTTCACTGAGGGAATAGTAGAAAAAGACTCTCTCTGCTTTATATATTAGCCAAAAGCTTCCCTGCTTTGTCCCCTGACTCAAAGTATGACTGTCTTGCCCTGAATAACCAAAACTCCACTTTCTGCGACAAAATAGTATTATATCTGTATTTCAATCGGGTCAATTCTCTGAGGCCATCATATTGTCCAATCACCGAGCCGTGAGAGTTCAGGGAAGAGCGGTGAAATCCACTCTAACTGGTTCCGGCTGTTGATCCAGGGCAAGCACATGCTAGTTCGGACAGACAGCACGGCAGCGGTAGCATATGTCAACCGCCAAGGCGGTCTGCGCTCCCGCTGTATGTCACAACTCGCCCGCCATCTCCTCCAACGGAGTCAGCAGCACCTCAAGTCGCTGCAAGCCACTCACATCCCGGGCAACCTCAACACTTCGGCGGACGCACCGTCACAACAGGTTACCCTCACGGGAGAGTGGAGACTCCACCTTCAGGTGGTCCAGCTGATTTGGAGTCGATTCGACAGGCACAGGTGCACCTGTTCGCCTCCCAAGAATCCTCCCCACTGCCCGATCTGGTACGCCCTGACCGAGGCCTTCCTCGGCATAGATGCGCTGGCACACAGCTGGTCCCCTGGCATTCGCAAATATGCATTTTCCCCCAGTGAGCCTGCTTGCACAGACCCTGTGCAAGGTCAGGGAGGACGAGGAGAAGGTCGTCCTGGTAAGAACCCTACTGGCCCGCCCAGACGTGGTGCTCGGACCTCACGCTCCTCACGACAGCTCCCCCCGGGCAAATTCCCCTGAGGAAGGACCTTCTTTCTCAGGGAAGGGGCACCATCTGGCACCCGTGCCCAGACCTCTGGAATCTCCATGTCTGGCCCCTGGACGGGACGCGGAAGACCTAAGCTGTCTCCCACCTGCGATGGTAGACATGTTCACTCAGGCTAGGGCTCCCTCTACGAGGCGCCTGTATGCCTTTTAAGTGCCGTCTGTTCACTAAGCGGTGTTCTTCCCGTCGGGAAGACCCCCAGAGATGTGCAGTCAGATCAGTGCTTTCCTTCCTGCAAGAGAGGTTGGAAGTGAGGCTGTCCCCTTCCACCTTGAAGGTGTACATTGCTGCCATAGCAGCACACCACGACGCAGTCGACGGTAAGTCCTTAGGGAAGCATGATCTGATCATCAGGTTCCTAAGAGGCGCCAGGAGGCTGAATCCCTCTAGGCCACGCCTCGTTCCCCCAGCGGACCTCTGTAGTTCTCAGGGTCTACAGAGAGCCCCCTTTGAGCCTTTGCAGTCAGCCGAGCTTAAGGCACTCTCCTTGAAGACTGCCCTCCTGACTGCGCTCACTTCCATCAAGAGGGTAGGTGACCTGCAACCGTTCTCTGTCAGTGAAATGTGCCTGGAGTTCGGTCTAGATTACTCTCACGTGATCTTGAGACCCTGACAGGGCTATGTGCCCAAGGTTCCCACCACCCCTTTAGGGACTAGGTGGTGAACCTGCAAGTGCTGCCCCAGGAGGAGGCAGACCCAGCCCTGTTGTTGCTGTGTCCGGTGCGTGCTTTATGCATCTATTTGGATCGCACGCAGAGCTTTAGAATCTCTGAGCAACTCTTTGTCTGCTTTTGGTGCACAGCAGAAAGGAAGCGCTGTCTCCAAGCAGAGGATCGCCCACTGGCTCGTTAACGCCATAACTATGGCATATCTCGCCCAAAACATGCCGCCCCCGGTAGGGCTACGAGCCCATTCTACCCATGGTGTAGCGGCTTCTTGGGCCCTGGCCAGAGGTGCCTCTCTAACAGACATTTGCAGAGCAGCGGGCTGGGCAACACCCAACACCTTTGCAAGGTTCTACAACCTCCAGGTGGAACCGGTTTCGTCCCAGGTAGTGGCACGCAACTTAAGCGGATAAGCCCGGGATAGCCGGCCGGGTGTATCCTTTGCACATAGCGCCTTCCACCTCCTTTTGAGCTGAAGACATGCGCTGTTAATTCCCAGTAGTGTTCACAAAAGTTGTTCCCTGGTTGACTTCCTCCGAGCCCTGTGGAGTTTTCGGAGAGACTCGCTGCCGGCCCAGTACACACGCTAACTAAGAGCTCGGTTCTGGGGTAGGTGCTCCGCATGTGGTGGTTCCCTGTAAGGCTAACCCCATGCGATCTATATCTTCCACTAATTCATTTCCCTGCTGGCAAACTGCGTCTTCCTTGGGCAGAGCCCCTCTGCCCCAGTCTCCATGTTGTAGTAACTCCTCCCCCATTGGGCAGGATCTACCTTGAAGGCTCTCCACATGGTTGGAAAGACCATGTGATGTATTCTTCCACTTAAATATCCCCCCCTCTCTTGGGGCGAGGTGTGGTCTCCGCGGTGTCCTCCCCTTGGGAGGGACACCCCCCGACTAGACCTGGCGGCCCAGTCGGATTATCCCCCTTCTTTTTTAGGGAGTGGAAAAAGAGAAGGGGAAAGAGGCTATGACTGGGTTAAGCCTGTCTCTATCTTTGGGTAGTCAACTTGTCCCCAAAAAGGGCAGTTCGACACTCATAACTGTGTTGGGGGAGGTTACGTGTCGACCTGGTGTGCTGGCTATGAGGCACACAGCAAGTCTGCCCACCGCACACCACCAGTTCACGTAACACTGTTCAGCCTTGTGGCGTTTTGTATAGGGACCCCTAGTGTCACTACATCGACACCAACGTCAAGTGAGTGACAGATAGGGAATGTCATGGTTACTGGTGTAACCTCTGTTCCCTGATGGAGGGAACGAGACGTTGGTCCCTCCTGCCACAACGCTGAACTACCCTCTGAAATGGCCGGACCTTATATCGGCTTCTCAGCGTAAAACCTGAATGAGAGGTTGCATACCAGCTCCTTTTATAGCCGTATGTTCGGGGGAGTGGCATGCAAATACCACTCGCCAATTTTCATTGGCCTTTTATCAAAGACCAGAGGTGTCTCGGGCTCCCAAGAGTGACCCCTAGTGTCACTACATCGACACCAACGTCTCGTTCCCTCCATCAGGGAACGGAGGTTACACCAGTAACCATGACGTTTCTTGAAGAAACACAATATCATATTTCTTACGTTTAAGTAAAGAAATATCCTTCCTTGTTTTTATGGGGTGCCCCAATCCATTCACATTCCATGTGGAGAGAGACAACTTATTCATATTAACATTTGACATATTGATAATAAAAACAACATTGTGTGTCAAAAACAAGATTACACAGACCACATTCCCCATTAATGCAACAATCAAACCCTGAACTTCCCCCCGATCAAAACAAACAGAAAAAAGAAAAATGTGCGCATTAACCCCATGCATGACAGCGCCAACCCGCGTCAATCCCTTAAAACTCAAAGAGTCCATGTACGCCTACGAGAGCCCCCGCGACAACTTTGCCATCGGATTCCTCAAGTCCGGTGCTTCTGTACAAATTTTGTAAGGCAAAATTACACAACAAAAAATACTTTGTAAAACAGACCCCAGCCAACAGGCAGAATAACAGAAAAAACATGTAGACTCATTCACAGAACCGTCTCGGAGGTGTGTTCCTCCACAAAATAAACTCCAGCTGATATAAAGCCGTTCAGTTTCCTCGGACAGACAAACAATTGTTCAGTGAGCCGGCTTTTATGAGTTCAACGGACGATCTAATCATTCCAATATCCCGTAAAATATACTCAACAAAACAGACTCCAGCCAGCAGGAGGAATAAGCACGAAGAACAAACAGATTAATCCACAGCTGTTCCAAAGCAGTGATATTCAACAGAACAAGCTCCATCTGCTAGGTGGAGCCAGCACGAAAAACAAAACCGTCATCCCGGTTCCTCGGATGATCAAGAGCCAAACTAACTGGGAGGTTGCAAAAAAAAAAAAAAAGGGAAAAAGAAAAATACACCATAACCTACTCAGCCCATCAACTTTATAAAAGACATCCTTTATGTGAGCAAGTAGATATTTTGTGATCATCCAAAGTGTCCATTCTCAATCTGGCCGGAAACTTCAGTGTAAAAAAGATCTTCCGTCAATGCAAAAGTTTCTTGGAGTCATGCCACAAAACAAACTCCAGCCACTAGGTGGAGCCAGCGCAAAAAGAAACAAAAATGGCACCCAGCTTCCTCAGATAATAGAGTTCCTGAACAACTCTATTATCTCAGAAATTTGGCCAAAATCGATCGGGGCCTGTCTCCCTCAGCAGATCTGTGAGCTGGAACTCTGTGAGCTCGCTCGATTTCCAGCTTGTGGTTTGTTATGTCAAGCAGACTCGGGAAGAGCTCGTCCAGGAATTTCACCATATCTCTGCCCTCTTCATGCTCAGGAATTCCTACAATTCATATGTTATTCCTTCGGCTCATATTTTCAAAATATTCCAGTTTTTCCGAAATTAATTCCAAATCTGTTTTGGACGCGGGCGGATTAGCGGATAATTCCCTTTCCGATGACTCAAGATAATTGATTCGTTTTTCTTCTTCTGTCACTCTTGTAAACAACTCAGAGAATTTTGTTTCCATTGCCGTAATCGATCGACGTATTACAGTGAGATCTTCCAAGTCAGCAAGAACCTTCATCAGCATTACCGACATGTTGGACAGTTGACGCTGAATTTCATCTACCGACGTGCCATCCAAATCGAGTCCCCGTCTCGCAGTCCTGCCAGAGGCCTCAGCCTGAACACGTAAGTGTCTTTTAATGTCTCCAGAGTCTGAGGATTTTGACTTCTTTGCCATGTTTACCTCAAAGAGCAAGTATGTAATTGGGTGTATCGAATCTCACCAGATTATGACATGAAAATAATTAAAAAAACTAGCAAAGTTCGCAGAGCTCGTGTCTCACACGTCTGCTTCTCGCATGACATCCCCGGAAACCTAAAAAGTCCTTTTAAGAGCATAAATAATGGTTCTAATCTAAAACATTGTATTAAAAGCATGAAACACAGTTTCCCTTTTGGAACAAAAAATCAAAAACAGAAACAAAAGATTTAACAGCAATGATACCATGATTCTCCACTGTAAGATCTCCATTCAGATTTTACATTCTCATTCAGCTCAAAAAAAAAAAAAAAAAGAGCGCCACGGTGTGTCAACCTTTCTGTCAAAACTTTTTTTTGTTAAAAACCATAACACAGGCTCTATACAAAATATTACCTTTAGCTGACATTAAGTTCAACCACACAGA
This sequence comes from Myxocyprinus asiaticus, assembly GCF_019703515.2. NCBI lineage: Eukaryota > Metazoa > Chordata > Actinopteri > Cypriniformes > Catostomidae > Myxocyprinus > Myxocyprinus asiaticus. The sequence continues at coordinate 60,495 of NC_059372.1, forward strand.
TTCCCAAAATTTAAAAAGAAGACCTGTACACCCATCTAGATTAGGTAGAAGTGTTAAACAATGAAAACATTCTTGAGCATTGGGAATGTTTACCCCCGAGTAATAGTCCTTCAGCATATGGTTCTCTTCAGCTGTGAGAGCCGACTTCAAATTAACCAAAAAAAAGAGAAACCAAATGAACAGATCTGATTCCCAAAAGCTGGGATGTAATCTCTGCATTCTCCAAATTTGGGCCAGCCAAAGTCAACATCTGACCCAAGGTGATGATTCTGGATTTTTGGAGTAAAGTACTAAATCCATGTAAGTTACAACTGTTAGTAATGTCCAGACGGGCTCCGAGTATCAAAGGTTCCTCTAACAACCAATGAAGAGAGTATGAACATTCAGTCTTTTGAATGTGAAACAAACTCAACACTTTAAAAAGGTTTCGATAAAAAGAAGGCATCTCTGACAAATCCATTTTCAGAGGGTTCAATAAAAAATATGTTTATCCAACCCAAAACCCCCAAACTTTTGCAGAATGACACAGGCAACAGCTCTCCAGCTAAAATCAGTTGCACCATCAAAAGATCTCTGTAAAAACTGCAAACGAAAAGCAGCAGTTCTGCTTTTGCAAAAGTCCTTGCCCTCCTTCTTCCTTGGGTAAGTATAAAACACTCTGTGGAATCCAGTGCAGTTTGTCCCAGAAAAAGTCCACAAGAACAGCTTGAATTCCAGATAAAGGTGTAGTAGAGGATCCACACAGGCCAGCCTGTGCCATAGGGAGGATGCAGCCAAATTGTTTACAACAAGATCTGGACATCATTTTGGCCACTGAGTAGAACTATAACGTCATCAGCATAGGCTGACAAGCGAATGTTATTTTTACAATTAGGTAAACATAAACCACATACACTGAGTCTTATTTGTTGTAATAATGGTTCACTAGCCAAGGAATATAATATTCCAGACAAGGAACAACCTTGTCTTATACCCCTTTGAACCTGGAAATGAGCGCATAAGCCACCATTTATTTTTAGTACACTCTTAACTTCACAATAGAGTACTTTGATCTTATCAATAAACTCTTGACAAAAACCAAAAGCTGTCATAGTTCTCCACAAAAAAAAGTGTTCAACTCGGTCAAAAGCCTTTTCTTGATCCAAAGAAATCAAGCCAAAATCTAAATTTAGCAGTTTTAAAACTTCTAAAACATCCCGAATTAAAGAGATATTGTCAAAAATGGACCTATCAGGAACACAATAGGTCTGGTCTGGATGGATGACTTTGTCCAATACTCCAGCCAGTCTATTAGCTAAAGCCTTGGAGAGCAGTTTATAATCACTACAGAGAAGTGAGACAGGGCGCCAGCTCTTTATGTTAGTAAGATCTCCTTTTTTTGGTATGAGAGTGATTATTGCTCTACGGCAACTCAACAGCATCCTGCCTTCAGACAAGCTGTCATTCAGTACCTGTAGTAAATCCACTCCCACCTCCATCCAGAAGGACTTACAGAAGTCAACTGGGAGACCATCAACTCCTTGGGCCCTGCCAGACTGCATGCTTTGGAGGGCCTTATACAACTCTCCCAAGCTCAGAGCACCTGAGAGATCTGCACTGCCCTCCTCAGACATCTGGGGTAAAGAGTCAAAGAAGACATTTTCTTCATTACATCCCAACTTAAGCTCACTTCTGTAAAGATTTTGATAAAAATTAACTGCTCTCCTATGAACAGGGTCTGACAACAACCCCCCATCTTCAGAATGCAAAGCATGAATGAAACGCTTTTGACCGTTCTTTTTCTCCAGACTGAAGAAGTATTTTGACGGTGCATCCATTTGATCTATACTTTGATATCTCGACCGGACCAGTGCCCCCTGTGTTTTATAACCCAGTAGATCACTTAACTGAGCCTTTTTTCTTGAAACGGCTTCCAAATAGTGTTGATCTCCAGTAGATTCAGCTAACTGTAGACATTTATTTATATCAGTTTCTAAATTTTCCAAAGATTGGGTTAACTCTCTAGTTATATTGCGAGGGTACTGTTGACAGAACTGTCTGATTTGAACTTTGCCAAAGTCCCACCACTGTTGTATTGATTGAAACACAGGCTTTGTTTTTCCGTGATTCTCCCCAAAAAAACTTAAAAGAATCCCTAAAAAATCTGTCACTTAGCAAAGTAATGTTAAAATGCCAGTAAGCACTTCTTGGTTTAATAGAATTTAAAATAAAACTGCATTGCACCATACCATGATCTGTGAAACTTATCGGGGTAATTGAACAACTATTAAAAACATTAAGATGCTGTTTAAAACAATAAAACCTAATCAATCTGGCTAAAGATATGACACTATCACGTGTATGAACCCATGTATATTGTCTTTCATTTCCATTCAATTGTCTCCGAATATCACATAATTCATGCTTCTTAACTGTATGAATTAAACGTTTACGAGAAGGCAAATGAGGTTCAATTTGATTTCTATCCAATATATGTTCAGTACAATTGAAATCACCACCCAAAAATATATACTCTTCAGAAGAACAATTTTGTAAAGTGGAACAGAGTGTATCTAAAAAACACATTCTTTCAACTGCAGCAGTTGGAGCATAAACACAAAAAACATTATTTTCAAAACAAGCTCTCACTTTTAAAAGTCTACCTTTGACAATTTCATCAGTATCATAAGAAATAAGACAAACTTATTCTAAACAAAATGGCAACTCCTCCACTTGTTGAAGTATGATGACTCAAAACAGAGATACCATCAAACTCAATCGCCCAATCAGCAGCATTTTTTCCATCACTGTGTGTTTCTTGCAAAACAAATAACATCAAGTTTCTTCTGTTTAATTCCTTCATTCAAGCTAGCTCTTTTTCTAATATCTCGGGCACCATTCACATTCAAAGTAGCCAGATGCACTCCACTCATGGCTAAAAAAAACCAGAAATAAATACAGCCCACAGACCCACAACAGACCATCAGAAATCCTATCCTTTGTTTTTTAAAACATCATTGTTCAAACCCTTGTCTAAATTCCTCACCATTTTCTTCAAATGTACACTTCTTTATTAGTGAAACCACCCTCTGCCGTTAGGCCTCTTGCTTTTTCAAGGAACTGCTTGAGATCAGGAAAATATTCTTGTACACATACACCTCTCTTATTTTTAGTTGATCTAAGAAACAGCTTGATGTCATCAACATCATAGCTTCAACTAGAGAAATCACTCTGAGAAAGCGTCACACTGGATTCAGACGACCCGCTATCACTTTTTGTTCCCTGATCTTCAATAGCTTGAAAATCAACTTTTTAAGGAAGTTTTGCATCATAAAATGTATAACTCTTTTTTCTTTTCTGCGGCACTTTGAACATATTTTGCTCTGTCTCTGTAACAACACAATCCACCTCACATCCACTCTGCAACACCGGCAAAAACATATTCTCTTAAACTTCACATTCAGAAAACTGTAGCCCATTCACTGAATCCTCTTTGTCATCATTAACAGTTGTTTCAATGTGTGCCGTACCTGAGTGCACTTGATGCGTCGAGGTTGAACTACTCTCAGCGAAACAGCAGCGTCCGGACTCTTACCGGGGCCCGTGACCGTCTCCATTTCAGCCGGTCTCACCTCCGTCGATCTCGACTCCAACAGGTCGGGCTCAGCTGCATTACTAGTACCGGGAATGGCACTAGTGTCACTCTCCCCAGAAACTTCCTTTTCTTTCAATTTATCAGGGCAATTTCGAATTAAATGTCCTATTTTCCCGCAATCGAAACACTTAGTTTTCACTGTTGTGACAAAAATTACATATTTAAATCCGTCAATCCGAAAATTAAGTGCCAGATCTAATTCGGCATCATCTTTAACTACCATATATGAAACAATGTGTTTCAACAAAGGGGATTCACTATTAATTGCAATTTTTTGGATTGGGGATACCAGTTTTCTGTAGCGAGACAACGTCTGAGTTAATATTTCATCACTAACAAATGGCAGAACGTTTGAAAAGTAACTCTCTTAGATAGTAAGGAGAGGGGAAGAACAGAAACAAATTCACCGCCAATATTGATTCCATGATCAACTAATTCATTTAGCAATGCTTTTGAGGAAAATCACCATGGCATTGTTCATCCTCGAGGCTGATAAAATGTACTCGTGCCTCACAATCTCTCCAAAACCATGCAACATTCCTCAACACTTGTCACGGACACCACTTTAACTGCATGGCGCCGCGTGAGGAGACTCATACTCCCCACACCTGTGGTCGCCATGCTACCTCCAAACAAATCGGCAGCACGCTGCCCAAAAACAGGTGCACACTCCCAATTTCCCCAAACCCTTTGTGCACAACATCCCAAACAATAGAAAGAAAAAATGTTTATGCTCAACACAACAACCTCACACACAGTCACCAAGCTCCACTCGCTCAACAGACGCTCACGCATGCGCACGAGAGAGAGAGAGAGAGAGAGAAAGAGAGAGAGAGAGAGTGTGTGTGTGTGTGTGTGTGTGAGAGAGAGAG
>NC_059372.1:70000-117500 GCF_019703515.2 Myxocyprinus asiaticus
TCCACAGGAGTTTAACTCGCCCCTGTTGTACCCAGCAGCTCCCTATGCTGTACTTCACCACTTCCTCAACTTCTGCTGCTTTCTGTCTGTCTGCACCAGAGATGATTCTTTAGACAATTCTTGCAGATTGAGAAGGACTCAGCTGTTCCAGTGTAGTTCAAAAGAGTAATTTTTTGCCTCGTTGTGTACCTCAGGGAAAGTAAACATGTAAGGATCTGTTCACAGCGAGCGCGTCCTTGCACATATAAAGCTAGATGCAGCAGCATCGATAGAGCAGAACGCAGGTATCTTGAGACGTGATTTTAACAGTTGAGGTTTTATTCAACTTGTCACAGCATCTAAAAAAATCACTTCCAGGGCTTCATTGTGCCTCCTCGGGGCCAGTGGCCCGCCGATTACCCTTGGGCCAAAGAAGGCCAACTGGAGATTGAGGCGGAGTCAATGTCAAAGGCAGAGTTTAGCTGAGTCAGGTCAGAGGTTTCAGCAGCAAGATACTCATTTCCCAATTTTTCATATCTAGCTATCAGCTAACCTTCAGCTGATCAACAGAGAATTGTCAGTACTGGTCAGTAGACAAAATCAAGTCTCTTCTGAATATCTGAGCTGATGAAAATGTGCAACGATCGACAATATCAGCCGAAACGAAGACATCAGTCAGTATATTGTCACCGAACTTGCGAAGGATCCAGCACACAACGGTACAGGTTTGGGAACAAAATAAAAAAATTGCTAGTTAATCTCCAGAGTCTGATACCTCAGCTTGAGTTTCCCTATTGCTTGTGAAATGGGCGGGGTGTGTGACGGTGGCACCAGGGTGGCGTATAAAGGTCTATATGGTGGGAATGCATATTGGTCTCGTGCCTCAAGGTCCGAGGCTATTTGCCAGGGCTGACCAGTTGATAGCCCTGGCTTACACTAGTCCAACAGTGGAAAAGCGACTATTGAGTGATGTTTGCCATGAACAACCAATGCGTGAAGCTTGGAGAAAATCTGTTTACTTCTCTGCTGAAGATCCAGAGATCATTATGGATATATGAAGACTTTAAACATTTACACAACAAGAAGAAACACAGCTGCTGCCCACGGAAGTTTGAGGTGACTTCTAGAAAGAAAATATTGAATATAATGGGTAATTTAATTTATATAAGATCACAAAAAGATCATACAAGCTTATTAATTTTAAAAACATAAAACTCTGTATATTTAAAATGTAAAAGCTTTTATATTTATTTAAATTAAAAGTGTAACGTGTGATAGTTTGTGTGATAGTCTGCTGTATAATTTTAACCAGTATATTTGTTCTGACTCGTCACACAATAAATGCGCCTTTAAAGTGTGAGAATAACCTTACAAACACTTCTGCAAACAGTATTTTTTCTGAGGTTCTCAGCATACAGGTACTGTTAATATTTAAAGAACTGCAAAGAAATTCAGTACTACACTTTTAATCTGCTGCACAAAAGATTTAATCAATCAAATAAACAATCTTATAATATCTTAATATACAGGCCTTATATATTAAATCTTAATATACAAATCTTAATCCATTAAATATACAGTATATATACATTAAATAGATTCAGGAGGTGTGACTTTATTACGTCATAGATGTCACTTTACTCGCAATATGTTACCCAGAATAAAACCTACTCTGGAGCAGGTTAGCCATGTAGCATAAGGTGTTATTGTGATGATAACCGGTAAAAACAAATCCACCTACTTGAGACCGAAAAACCATAGTCAAAGTTGCACTGAAACTGGCTTCATGAGACAGGCCTCAGGAGGGTGCTGATCCAGTTAAGTTATTTTTTATTTTTATAGTGCTTTTAAATAATACACTGTTTCAAAGCAGCTTTAAAGAAAATCATACTTTAATGTCTTAAATGTCTTAAAGTCACTAATCTCTGTCCTGTATACCAGCATCATTGCCTTGAATATGATGCAGGCAGCTACTGGCACCCAGTGCAGGAAGACGAGGACTCACTTAGGTTTTTTGAAAACGATGCGTCACCACTCTCTGGATCACCTGGAAGTGGTGATCTTTCATCAAAATGTCTGGAAGGCAAGCAGAGATTCATGCTGTAATAAGAGTTCAAGCTGTATGTCAGTGGTGTAGCAATGATAGGAAGAGCAGTGTGCTTGAAAGCAATATATTGTAGAGAAGAGGAGGGGGCCGAGCACTGAACCCAGAGGTACACTAGTGGTTTCTGATGTGATTGAGGAACCCCTCCCCTGCTCTAAGACCAAAGACCCTTTCAAGGTGAGTCAGTCCACTCAGCCAACTTTGGAACACTCTCGGGCAGCTATTTTCTATGGATTCAAGCTGTATAAACACAAATAAACGTAAGTACAGCTCTTATTTACTTAAATGAGGAAAAACCAAAATCTTCAAAATGATTGGTCAAGATAACGATGAAATTATTTTTTTTAAATTAAAGTGATTAAATCATCAATGGTATCATTAATTGTGCTTCTTTAGCTCATATCCCGCTAAAAAACACTTTTTCTGGCCAGTCCAGCTAATGAGCATGCGTGTTCTCGAGTTGATTGACAGGCGATGTCTGTATCTGATAGGTGATTGGCTCTTTTACCTGTAAGGTGGGACTTCCTGTTCTACATCCACCATATTGGATGTTCAAATTCTCACATTCATTTTAATACAAGTGCTCCATCTCGGACTGAATAGACTCTGATAAGATAATTGTCATATAGACACAAACTTTCTTCTTCAGCCATTTATTCCTGTGTCTGCTTGTTTCAATTGCTAGTTTTTGTCTGTGGAGTCTTTATCTTGCCAAGATGGCTTGAAGTTTTTTTTTTTTTTTTTATCTGTTACTGTGTGCTGACAATATGCAGTGATGGACGGTCTGTTTAGAGCCTGATCGCTGCGTTTGTCTTTGGTGTTTCGATTGAGTTTGCCAGTAGGTCATCAAATCATGCTTCAATTTCAGTTCAGTTCAATGAAGTTTTGCTGGCAGGACAACTGAAGTACAGCATTACCAAAGTATTTGAGAGTTCATGTACACTGTGAAGTTTAAATTAACAAAAAGAATATGAAAAAAAAAAATCTTCAATCCTATTTACAATTACACAAATTCCAAGAAAAAAGAGAAGGTACAGTAGAGCTTTCGGTGGGTAGTTGAGTCCATTTGATGTCAAAATTGGGTTTGATTGGCTGGCATTAAGGAGGTCCAGTACAGTTTGCAACTGGTATGAAAGCATCTGGCCTAATTTGTGGAAATGAACTGTTGTTTATGATTTTAATGCCTCCACATCAGACATACTGTGGCTACTGTGGTAAACACCAGATGAGTGGACTCAATGTTGATGACCCAAAAGTATCTGCGGTTTATATTCAAATGAGGGTCAGTGGAGTGATTGTGATCAGGTTCTGTTCGGTGCTTCTGTGTCTGACAGGAAGAGTTGGGAAACATTAATAGATAGTGTTTCAGCAGATGTGTGTGTGTGGTGTGTGTATAAATATCCTCCCAGCTTCAGCTGTTGCTGTGTTTATATTTAAACTGATCTCCTGTTGCACACACACTCTTCTCAGCTCGTAGTGTGTATGCGTGCGTGTGTATGTGTCAGTGTGTTTTTGTTATATTATCTTTATTTTCATGTTTGTCTAGGTTTGTTTGGGAATGGCCTACTGGATGCTGGAGGTTCCGTCTCCGTAGCAACACTAACCCCCCTCACCCTGTTGACCGATGGGCACTTTAACGACACCTTCACCAACCCCAACCTTATGACGGCTGATAACAGAACCGTGCCGACACAAACTAGCCCCACCCACCCAGCGTGGGACTCCGCCCACTGGATGCCTCGTGCCGATACCTCTCCATCATCCTCAGCAGGTCCTGCCCCCACAGCCTCTGCAGACTGGTTGACGGTCATCTCCACGGTGAAGAGCATGAGCACCGAGGCAGGTACGGTTCTGAGATGGTAGATGAAGGGTTACATGAATATTCCCATTAATTTTCTACTTCATGTCTATTGATGTCATTTCTGTCATGCTGTTGATTACAAGCAAGTAAAAAATGCATCTCTAAAAACTTGTCCAAATTTATTACATTGATTAAACTCAAATGAATTAAGTATTCAGTCTTGAGTCTGTATAGATAGATCTGTAGAGTAAATCTAAGAACATTTTCAGACCTATCGTTTGTTTGCTTTTTGTTTCCTGGGTTTCGGTTTGCTTTCACAAGACTTTTCTTAAAAATTTAAGAAAAAAGTCATATGTGAGCAGACTGTGTATGCTTGTATTATCATAGAGGCATAGGGTGGGTGATTGTACTGGTAGAAATGTGTCAACTGGTACCAAAAGTATTGTTTATATAGTGCTTACGCAAAATATCTGAATGTGCTTTCCAATCAGAGGTTGTGCTACACATTAGCATTATCCATCATTATCTGTTACTTCTGTCAAGTCATTTTTATTTGTATAGTGCTTTTCACAATACACATAGTTTCAAAGCAGCTTTGCAGAAAATTATGCTGTAATGTCTTTATTATCTTAACCCTTCTGTTTAAGGGTAATTTTTGACTTGGGATTGGTAATGAATACGTTATAAATACAATATCTCAAATTTAGCCCCTGTAACCCCATACTGTTCTCTAGCTCCCCCACCAAAAATGACCCGAAGGACAAAAGGAGGGTGCAGTTTCTTAAGGGGTTAAAGTCAGTTTTCTCATGGTCACTTCTCACATCACCTTTCCTCTCCAAAGATTCATCATTGTTACTCATGGTTATAATAGGGTTAATGGTTTTGTTGGTCCTTGGGGTCAGTTTGAGTTCTCAGCACAGAGATGTTCTCAGAGACTAAGACTTTCTCATTGAGTTGGTCTTGGACCGATTGTTTTGGTGCAGATCCGAGTGTGATTATCATGTTTTATATATATATATATATATACACACACTGTATATATATATACTGATGAGCCAAAACATTATGACCACTCACAGGTGAAGCAAATATAACGTTGATGATCTCATAACAAGGGCACATGTCAAGGTCTGTGTAGATTAGATGGAAAGCGAACAATCAGTTCTCGTGGTCAACGTGTTGAATGCAGGAGAAATGGGCAGGAGTAAAGACCTGAGCGACTTTGACAAGGGCCAAATTGTTATGGCCAGATGACTGGGTCAGAGCATCTCTGAAACGGCTTGTGGGGTGCTCCTGGTCAGCAGTGGTGAGTACCTACTGTCAGTGGTCCGAGGAGGGACAAACCACAAACTGGCGACAGGGTGTTGGGTGCCCAAAGCTCATCGATGTGCGAGGGCAATGAAGGCTATCCCATCTGGTCCGAACCGACAGAAGGTCTACTGTGGCACAATTCACAGAAAATGTTAATGATGGTTACGGGAGGAATGTGTCACAACACACAGTGCATTGCATCCTGCTGCATATGGGTCTGTGTAGCCACAGACCAGTCAGAGTGCCCATGATGACCCCTGTCCACTGTCGAAAGCACCTACAATGGGCACGCGAGCATCAGAACTGGACCTTGGAGCAGTGGAAGAATGTCGCCTGGTCCAATGAGTCCCGTTCCCTATCTGTCACTCATTCGACGTTGTGTTGATGTAGTGACACTAGGGGTCACTCTTGGGAGCCCGAGACACCTCTGGTCTTTGATAAAAGGCCAATGAAAATTGGCGAGTGGTATTTGCATGCCACTCCCCCAGACATATGGGTATAAAAGGAGCTGGTATGCAACTACTCATTCAGATTTTCTCTTCGGAACCGAACGCCCCTGGGCGCTTCGGCAGAAAAAAGAGAGTATATTTTCCTGAAAGAGTATATTTCTCTAAAAGAGCAGCACACATGGAACGTCTTTTTAATGATGTGTCTTTTTAAAGATGCCTTTCCGATTGTGTGTTATTCCTGGTTGCGGTCGTTACCTCTCAACTTCAGACGGTCATGATCTCTATCTTTCATGTCTGGGCGTGACCCACACGGAGGCAGCATTCGTGGATGGTTCATGTTCTCACTGCGAGAAGTAAGAAACTGTAAGAAACCACCCCAGCGGCTCCCTGCCTCGGTCCTTCTACCTACGGGTTTGAGGCCAGCGCGGCTAGCACTGGGGGCGATTTGGGGACCCCAATGGGACCGCCTCTGCCGGGTATCCCCCCACGGACCTCCCATTCCCCAGCATGCTCGTCTGCCCCGATCGGGCTTCCGGATGAGTCTGCCGGCTCGTCTCACGGCGAGTTCGACCTCTTGTTCAGAGCCCGCGAAGCTGATGAGCTCTCGAGCGCAGCATCGGACAGCATCCAGTTGGACGCAGAAGCCTCAGCTGGGCTCCCCCCTTCGGGGACGATTGCCCAGTCACAGGCTGATGCAGAGATGACGGACATGCCGCGAGCGTCGGGCTAGAGTGGAACCCTCCTCTCTCCACTGAATCCTCGCGGCTCGATGATTGGTTCCTGGGCTCGCGGTGCCACTCAAAACAGCCGCGCCCCGCTCCAGTGCCTTTCTTCCCGGAAGTGCACGAGGAGCTGACAAAATCATGGGAGGCACCTTTTGCTGCCCGTTCCAGATTTCTCAGTTCCCCCGCCCCCACTACTCTCGATGGCGGGGCGGCCAGGGGCTATACGGTGATTCCCCCGGTGGATAAGGCGCTCGCGGTGCACCTATGCCTGCAGAGCGCCGCCACCTGGTGTGGACGCCCAAAGCTCCCATCCAAGCCCTGTAGGTTCACATTGTCCCTGACGGCCAAAGCCTACAGCGCTGCTGGACAAGCCGCCTCTGCCCTGCACGCCATGGCTCTCCTTCAGGTCCACCAAGCCAGGGTGCTAAAAGAACTGCACGAGGGTAGTACCACCACAGATCTGATGCAGGAACTGCGCTCGGCGAACGACCTCGCTCTCCAAACGACGAAGGTCACGGCCCTGTCTCTCGGGTGGACGATGTCCACATTAGTGGTCCAGGAGCGCCACCTTTGGCTCAACCTGGTCGAGATGGGTGAGGCCGACAAGACATGGTTCCTTGCTGCCCCCATCTCCCAGGCTGGCCTATTCGGCGACACGTCGAGGACTTTGCCCAGCAGTTCTCGATGGTGAAGCAGCAGACGGAAGCTATCTGGCATATCCTGCCCCGGCACGGCTCAAGATCTCACACCCTGTCGCCAAGGGCATCCCCCTGCGATGACTGCAATGGCTCCGCCGCAGCCCGCCCCTTCGGCCCGGCCCCAGCGTGGAGCCCACTGCAGGATGCAGATGCCACCCGTCTCGCAGCCGGCCGCCAAGAACCCATGAAGGTCGTCAAAGCGCCCCTGAGACGGGCGACCCAGGGTCGACGAAACCCACTGCATTGGAGCTGGTAGTAAGACCACTCCATCCCCCGGTGGAGGGCCGAGTGGAGAATCTTTTGTTGCCTTTTCATTTGATTTCCCCGTATGCCCAAGTGGCTGTGGTACCCAACAGTTCAGCAAAAGCGCGGTTTCCTCCTTCCCTGGGTCACATACCCGGTGTGCACGGTCATCATCACGACCACCGTCCACCTTTTTTCCCTTGCAGGATTGGCACTCCAGCAGCAGTCTCCCTGACCCTGCACGACCAGCTGTGGACACATCCGCCCCCGATGTGACAGTCTCCACGGGTTGCGAGGACAGGCCTCTTCCTCCCCCATCCCAGGCTGTTCCGGGGGTGGTCACAAGGAGCCAGGTAAGTGCTTTGATGTCCCTAGACTCAGCACGGTCACGACATGGTGTGGCACCTCGAGCTCTGCCCCGCCGCGAGGCCCCATCTGCCGGTACGTCCGACGACGTTGTCCCTTTAGTCCCCCTCGCGCAGAACTTGGATGCGTGGCTTGCGCTTTCCAATCCATCGCGATGGCTACGCAATTCAGTTCGCCAGGCGTCCGCCCAGGTTCAGCGGTATCCACTTCACCTTGGACGAAAATGCTGCTACCTTGCACGCGGAGATCGCCACCCTCCTACGGAAGGGTGCGATAGAAACTGTCCCTCCGGCCGAGATGAAGAAGGGGTTTTACAGCCCCTACTTCATTGTACCGAAAAAAGGCGGTGGGTTGCGGCCAATCTTGGACCTGCGAGTACTGAACTGGGCTTTACACAGACTCCCATTCAATATGCTGATGCAAAAATGCATTCTGGCGAGTGTCCGGCATCAAGATTGGTTTGTGGCGGTAGACCTGAAGGACGCGTACTTTCACGTCTTGATTCTACCTCGACACAGACCCTTCCTGCGGTTTGCATTCGAGGGTCAGGGGTATCAGTACAAGGTCCTCCCTTTCAGCCTGTCCTTGTCCCCTCGCGTCTTCACGAAGGTCGCAGAGGCAGCTCTTGCCCCGTTAAGGGAAGTGGGCATTCGCATTCTCAACTATCTCAATGATTGGCTAATCCTAGCTCACTCTCGTGACATGTTGTGTGCACACAGGGACTTGGTGCTTTCACACCTCAGCCAATTAGGGCTTCGGGTCAACTGGGAAAAGAGCAAGCTCCTTCTGGTTCAGAGCATCTCTTTTCTCGGTTTGGAGTTGGACTCAGTCTCATTGACAGCGCGCCTCACGAACGAGCGTGCACAGTCGGTGCTGACATGTTTGAAGGCGTTCAAACAGAAAACAGCGGTCCCACTGAAACTCTTTCAAAGGCTCCTGGGGCATATGGCATCCTCAGCGGTGGCCACCCCGCTCGGGTTGATGCATATGAGACCGCTTCAGCACTGGCTTCAGACTCGAGTCCCGAGATGGGCATGGCGCCGCGGGACACATCGCATGGTCATCACACCGGTCTGTCAACGTCTCTTCAGCCCTTGGACCGACCTCTCGTTTCTATGGGCAGGTGTTCCCCTAGAGCAGGTCTCCAGGTGTGTCATGGTCATGACAGACACCTCCAAAATGGGCTGGGGTGAAGTTTGCAACGGCAGAGGGGGCTCACAAACTATGTTCCCTGGTTGACTTCCTCCAAGCCCTGTGGCAGTCGAGTTTTCGGAGAGACTCGCTGCCGGCCCAGTACACATGCTAACTAAGAGCCCTGTTCTGGGGTAGGTGCTCCGCATGTAGTGGTTCCCTGTAAGGTAACCCCATGCGATGTATATCTTCCGCTAATTCGTTTCCCTGTTGGCAAACTGCATCTTCCTTGGGCAGAGCCCCCTCTGCCACAGTCTCCATGTTTGTAGTAACTCCTGCCCCGTTGGGTAGGATCTACCATGAGACTCTCCACATGGTCGGCAAGACCATGTGACATATTTTCCACTTAAATATCCCCCCCTCTCTTTGGGCGAGGTGTGGTCTCCTAGACCTGGCAGCCCAGTCGGATAATCCCCCTTGTTTTATAGGGAGTGGAAAAAAAGAAGGGGAAAAGAGGCCACGACTGGGTTAGCCTGTCTCTATCTTTTGGGTAGTCGACTTGTCCTCAAAGGGCTGTTCGACACTCATAAATATGTTGGGGGAGTTTACGTGTCAGCCTGGTGCGCTGGCTACGAGGCACACAGTTGTCTGCCCGTCACACACCGCCAGTTCACATAACACAGTTCAGCCAGTTGCGGCGTTTTGTATAGGGACCGCTAGTGTCACTACATCGACACAACGTCGAGTGAGTGACAGATAGGGAACGTCCTGGTTACTTGCGTAACCTCCGTTCCCTGATGGAGGGAATGAGATGTTGTGTCTCTTCTGCCACAATGTTGAACTACCCACTGAAATGGCCGGACCTTGTCTTGGCTCCTCAGCATAAAACCTGAATGAGTGGTTGCATACCAGGTCCTTTTATACCCATATGTCCGGGGGAGTGGCATGCAAATACCACTCGCCAATTTTCATTGGCCTTTTATCAAAGACCAGAGGTGTCTCGGGCTCCCAAGAGTGACCCCTAGTGTCACTACATCGACACAATGTCTCGTTCCCTTCATCAGGGAACGGAGGTTACGCAAGTAATCAGGACATTTTCTTTTACATCATGTGGACGGTCGGGTGTGTGTGCGTCGTTATCCTGGGGAAGTGATGGCACCAGGATACACTGTGGGAAGATGACAAGCTGGTGAAGGGAGTGTGATGCTCTGGGCAGTGTTCTGCTGGGAATCCCTGGGTCCGACCAATCATGTGGACATCAATTTGACACGTGCCACCTACCTAAACATAGTTGCAGACCAGTTACACCCCTTCATGGCAATGGTATTCCCTGATGGCAGTGGCCTCTTTCAGCAGGATAATGTGCCCTGCCACACTGCACACATTGTTTGGGAATGGTTTGAGGAACATGATGAAGGTGTTGCCCTGGCCTCTAAATTCCCCAGATCTCAATGCATTTGAGCATCTATGGGATGTGCTGGACCAACAATTCCAATCCATCTCGCAACTTACAGGACTTGAAGGATCTGCTGCTAATGTCTTGGTGCCAGATACCACAGGACACCTTCCGAGGTCTTGTAGAGTCCATGCCTCGACGGGTCGGTGCTGTTTTGGTGGCTCATGGTGGACCAACAGCATATTAGGCAGGTTGTCATAATGTTTTGGCTCATCAGTGTATATATATATATATATATATATATATATATATATATATATATATATATATATATATATATATATATATATATATATATGGCTAAACGAATCGAACTAAGGGAGAAAATGCACCAGGTTCCAAAACAAATGCTCCATTTGCTCACAGACTGATGGGTGAGACTAAATGATTTAATGGAGAGAAGGTAACAATAAAATGTTTTGTTGTCGATAGACTTTTTCTCGCATTGTCATCTGCTTGATACCTCTGTCTGTTTCTCTGTCTGTCAGTTTCAGTTTAAGGAGCTTTATTGACATGACAAATATTTGTACATTTGTATTGCCAAAGCGTTTACAGCTGAGATCAGCATACAGATAAAACATACAGTGAAAACAATGTACATGATATAAGAAAAGACAGTGTAATTGACAGAATGGTAGAAGGGATGTGTCTCTCTCTCTCTGTCTGTCTGTCTCTCTATTTGTCTGTCTCTCTATTTGTCTCTCTCTCTGTCTGTCTGTCTCTCTATTTGTCTGTCTGTCTGTCTCTCTATTTGTCTGACTGTATGTCTCTCTGTCTGTCTCTCTATTTGTCAGTCTTCCTGTCTCTCTATTTGTCTGTCTGTCTCTCTATTTGTCTGTCTGTCTGTCACTCTCTGACTGTCTGTCTCTCTATTTGTCTGACTGTCTGTCTCTCTGTCTGTCTGTCTCTCTATTTGTCGTTCTGTCTGTCTCTCTGTTTGTCTGTCTGTCTGTCTGTCTGTTTGTCTCTCTATTTGTCTGTCTGTCTGTCTCTGTCTGTCTGTCTCTCTATTTGTCTGACTGTCTGTCTCTCTGTCTGTCAGTCTCTCTATTTTTCGGTCTGTCTGTATTTCTATTTGTCTATCTGTCTGTCTATTTGTCTGACTGTCTGTCTCTCTGTCTGTCTGTCTGTCTCTCTATTTGTCTGTCTGTCTCTCTGTCTGTCTCTTTACCCTTTTAATATCAAACATCTTGTTTCTTTGTTCTCTACAGACAAGCTGCTAATCTAATTTAAACACAGATATTTGTCCTCCATCTCTGTGTTTCTGTCCGCACGTGTGTGTGTGTGTGTGTGTGTGTGTGTGTGTGTGTGTATGTTATGACCTCTACAGGATAGTGTGGTGTATCATTTTATTTGTCTCTGTCTTCTATCCAAATGTAATGATTAATCATATAGAGGTCTGAGTCTGTGTGTGTGTGTGTGTGTGTTCTTGTCTTTCTGACTTTGACTTGATCACTAGAATCACAATTACTATCAATGACTCTTTAAAAGAACACACACACGAGCACACACACACGCACACACACACAAGGACTCTGAAGAGCACAGAAATCTCTCGTTCCTTGTCAGCCAATCAGATTTCACTTTTGTACTGTTCCAGGTTCCTGCTCTGACATCACAGAGAGTCAGTGTCACATGTTGCCGTACAATCAGAGCGGCGTGTTGCCGGGGACGACGGTGGTCAAGGGCAGTGAGCTGCAGATGTTCCTGAAGTTCTTCAGTTATCTGAGTCGACTGTCCTGTTACAGACACATCATGCTGTTCGGATGCTCCATCGCGCTCCCACAATGCATCAGCCACGGAGTGCGCAGGTCAGAGATGCGTCTCTTACATTACATTAATGAATTCAAATATGAGTGTCATCGTGTTTCTCTCATTGATCAGTTTCAACACTTTATTAGCATTACAAACAGACAGACAGTAATTAGCAGAACATTACTGTTATATCACCAAAGTTAAATCAATCAAATGAGATTGATGACAGAGCAAAAGATAAAGATGAATGTTGTCTCAGGCCTCACTGAGATCCTCTGTGGTGTATCCTGCTCATTGTATTTCAGTGGCAGTCCTGTGCAAACAGAATATGAATGTGTTCAGGGACACAGGTGATGTTTAGTCCACATAATATCATTGTTAAATCACTGTAGATTGATTCTCCTGTGCACCAGAGATTTATTCATTGATTTGAGATGGCCAGTTGTATATTTTTGTATTTCCAGACAATGTTGCTTTCTCTTGTGAGGTCTGTCAACACTGATAATACATCAACCACCCTTAAGTGTAGGTCACCGTTTGGAAAGAAGACAACAGAACTCTGGAGCCAGAACTGAAAAATATATTTTCTGCTCAGACTAACCCATTTCATTTCTAATCCCTGCTTCTAGCAATGTATTTTGTTGTGTGTGAGCTTCCCAGTAGCTAATGTAACTGTGTTTGATTTGGGTTGTAATTTGGTTTAATCAGTTTGACAATATTTTTCTGTTTAGTGAAACATCCAGACTGAAGCTCTGGTCCAGTTGAGGGATAGTTATACAAATGTTATTTATTTATTTATTTGCATTTTATTTTTTTATCAGCATAATAGTTTCAATGTAGAGTTAAAAAACTAAATCTTAATGTCTTAGTATTTGTTATTTTAATGCTCTGGAGCTGATAATCATGTTCTCTAGCATCAACCTAATCTAATCTAACCCTTCAACGGAAGCAAGAAAATCTGACCTTTTTCTCACATTTGATTCGTGATCTAGAAGAAGTCCAGAACCTTAAATAGTGCTTCAAAAACTTAAAACTGTTATGACAGAAATCCCAGATGTGGTCTCAGACTTTAGGACCTCAGTGTACATTGATATTTATTCATTTATCCAGAGCAGCTTACAAATGACAATAACACAAACAGAAATGAATAATCACAACACAAGTATTGTTATGGTAGCACTTAATTTTACAGTACTTTCCTGGTACATATATGGTAAATATGTTGTTCCTACAGACAAAGGTGTAGTAACGAGGTACTCACCGTAAGTGTTCGTAAATGGTAACTAATATGAAACATTACTGTACTTACAAATGGTACATATATGGCAATTATTTTATACCTACAGACAAATGTTGGGTATCTTCATCCATGCTTGTATTCCCCCACAAATACTGTATAACTTATGTATTAACTACAAAGTACACTTTCTATTCTATATTACATAACCGTTACATAGAAAACACTAGATCAGACGTGTAAGTACAGCAGTGTAGTATATCGTGAGTTGTGTATCTCTCTAATGATTGTTGTGATGTCACAGGACTCTGGTGCTGCCATGTCAGTCGTTCTGTGAAGCGGCACGTGAAGGTTGTGAACCCGTGCTGCAGATGTTTAACGCGTCCTGGCCGGACTTCCTGCGATGTTCTCAGTTCACCAGTAACAGCGGAGCAACAACTGAAAACACACCAGTGTGTTACACACCACAACACACCAGAGGAAAACTCTGTAAGTCACACACAGATTCACAGCAGGTTAGAAACAGTGTGCTTGAAGTATTTTACTAGTATTTTGTTATAATATTCTGATTGATGATGATCTAATTATTTATCTTTGTTTTGATTTTGTTTGTCTTAAGCTGTGTGTGGAGGAAGTGACAACTTTCTGTGTGCAAGCGGAATATGTGTCCCTCGGAAACTAGTGTGCAACGGATACAACGACTGTGATGACTGGAGTGATGAGGCAGATTGCAGTAAGAGTGTGTGTGAGAGAGAGAGAGAGAGAGAGAGAGAGAGTGTGTGTGTGTGAGAGAGAGTGTGTGTGTGTGAGTGAGAGAGAGAGAGTTTGTGTGAGAGAGAGAGAGAGTGTGTGTTTGAGAGAGAGAGTGTGTGTGTGTGAGAGAGAGAGTGTGTGTGAGTGAGAGAGAGATGTGTGTGTGTGAGAGAGAGAGAGTGTGTGTGTGAGAGAGAGTGTGTGTGTGTGTGTGTGTGTGAGTGAGAGAGAGAGTGTGTGTGAGAGAGAGAATGTGTGTGAGTGAGAGAGAGAGAGTGTGTGTTTGAGAGAGAGAGTGTGTGTTTGAGAGAGAGAGAGTGTGTGTGTGAGAGAGAGAGTGTGTGTAAGTGAGAGAGAGAGTGTGTGTTTGAGAGAGAGAGAGAGTGTGTGTTTGTGAGAGTGAGTGTGTGTGTGTGCGTGCAAGTGTGTGCTAACCCTCCTCTCACACAGTAAGTGTCACATGGCTTGGTGCACTATTGCATTTCCTGGGCAGTATTTAGCACTGTGGCATACTCCTAATAGGAATGCAGTATTTGTCATTTGCTCAATATGGACACTTCCTGTATGCAGGGAATACCCAGATGACCTGCTATATTTGCAAAGATCTGCAGTATACATCAGAACACACTGCCTGAACTTGGGGTATAAGTAGGGTGGCCAGACGTCCCTTTTGTCCCGGTATTTAAGCACTTTTTCTAGTGTCCCAACGTGTGTATTCTAATCAAAGGTAGCCACGGATATGGCTTGTAAAACCAATAAAATCACACTGTGTTATTTGAAGTGCATGATTGGATTAAACTATCCAATCACAATCCCCTATCAGCAGACGTCCAGTTAGTGAACTGATTGAAGAGTCAGTTTGAAAGAGTACACAGATGAATTTGTGGCTGGAAAAATGCCAAGGAAGCGTGCATGTACATTTAATGAGGATCTTTAAATAGAGTTTAAATTTCTAAAAAAGAAGTCACAGCCAGAGCCGAGCAAAGTGAGGTGTGAGATTTGTGGAGCTCGCTTTTCCATCGCCCATGGAGGCCGCACCGACATTGCGCAGCATGTTCATACAAAAAAGCATGCGGATGCTGTTAAAAGTAAGTGTGCCACACCAAGTGTTAGCGATTTTATTGTGAAGCAAAGTTCCGAATCTGACAAGGTGCACGCAAGTGAAGGACTTTTTGCTCATCATTCTGTTGTGCACGGCCATAGCTTTGCACATTCATGACCTGAGAAAAGTCTTGCAGGCCAGGCTGGAGGAATCATTCATACCCTCTGACATTAAAAAGCAGTTGGATGCCCTGGCTGAAGCTGGTGACATGCAAGCGGATGATTTCTTTTGTGCAGTGAGAAACTTTTATTCAGCATCGATGGATTACCTCCAAAATTGGAGGTAAAATTGGAGAACACAGAAAAACTTGAGTGGGCCCTACTGAGAGACATCCCAGAGTGGAAAGACATTCAGAGCAGTCTCAAACACTTCTACTCCAGAATTAAATCTTTGATGAGTGGGCTTGCATGAAAAACATTGTCACTCGTCGCATCACTGAGTGGAACACGAACAAGACGGCCATTTCTTAGAGATGGACAGATGTATTTTGTGAGCTGGAGAGCAAGACCATCAACTTCAGAGTCTTAGCCAAGGTCGTAGAGTTTGTTTTATGCCTGCCTGGGACACCTGCATCTGTGGAGTGTGTTTTCTCATTAATGAATGCAGCATGGACACCGGATAAATCTTGACTCACTGTAACAGTCACGAAGGCACTGCTATTTGTACATCTTAATGTTGGACTGGACTTCTCTGCATTTTATGATAAACTCTTGAAAGACAAGCGCACACTGAGGAAAAATTGCTGCCAGCGAAAAGTACAAGATGACAACAGTTACAGATGCGGATGCACCCTCTATTTCACATTGATCTGCGCCTAGGTAAGGATACATCAATTTCATTTTTGCTGGGAGAGGGCTGTCCCCTTTTCCATAAGCAGGAATCTGGTCACCCTAGGTATAAGGGAGTGCTGTGGCCTCAGGAGCTGGATTGAGAAACACTGCACTAGGCCACTGGAGACACATGAACTGTTCACAGCACACACTGAAGATGTTCTGAACTCATTGTGTTTCTCTCTGTTGTCTTCAGCCTGTGCAGATGATCAGTATTTGTGTTCTACCGGTCGCTGTGTCAATTCTGATCTTCTGTGTGACGGATACGATGACTGCGGTGATCTCAGCGATGAGCAAAACTGTGGTGAGTTCTCACATTTAAATGCTTTATTTGTATTCACAGTGAATTCAATCAAAAAATTAAGATAAAAGTATTTTTAGAGACATTATACAGCAAGAGAGTTTGTCCACATCTACAGACCTGGACTGAAAATGACAGAACACACACAAGAGTTGTTGTGAATACACTGTGAATATTAATATTATTATGGATAAATTGCTGACACAGAGCACAAGTTTGCTAGTTGTTTAGCCCGTCTCTGTCCAGTCGTTGCAATCTGAAGAACCATGTATACATTGACTGTGTTCTTGTCCAAAACAATCAACAATTAAAGCAACAGTTTATGCATTTATTATTGCATTAAACCAGCTTAATAAAATAAAACAATCCTCCATTTACAAATCAAAACAACAGCCAACTTCCAAACTAATAACAGTTTAGTGTTTTCATTAATCATTACAATATCTGGAGTATTATTCATGTCAGTGAACAGTGAAAATGTCTTCAGCAGTCGGAGGGATATTAGGATGGGGTGATGGAGGCCAGAGAAACAATGTCTTCAATGTCTTGTTGATCTCCCCATGGTGAGATGACCTTGATAACACAGAAGGTGTTGTAGCGTTGTGCTAGTGTAGTTGATAGATAACTGTGCTGATAACACAAAGATCTTGGGTTTAAACCCTCAAAGGGCTCATCTAGAATCATTACTTTTCCTGCTCATATCAATTCAGTGATAAAGACTCAAGTCTGAAGATAAAGTCAGGCCTCAGCATAATCAAATATTTCGAATAGTATTTAAGTAGAGATAAACTCGGCTCATTAGATTTATCAAATGAAGTAAAACAACCATTCATGGAGTTTTTTATGCAATTTTAAATATTTTCATATATGAATCTATGAATTTGAATAACATTTTCTTTTTATTTGCCTGAAGTATAATGTGTTGTCATTGACATGATGTCTAGAAATAAAGTTTTTTTTTTTTCTTGTAGTGGATATAATTGTTCTCTTTATTTTTCTGTAGTTTGTGACCCTGTGAAAGAGCATCACTGTGGAGAAGGACGCTGTATTCCCAGAGACTGGCTCTGTGACGGAGATCATGACTGTCTGGACAAAAGTGACGAGCTAAACTGCTGTGAGACACGACACACAACATAACACACACTCCATACTACACACACACTTCTGGTTTTCAGTGACCCTACAGTCATCATATAATACTAGAACTTTCTCAAGTGTTTCGACTCTGAACACATTGCTCATCACCTCCTGACTCCCACCAATTCCAGATCCACTGACTAACCCTAACCTAAACCTAAAACTGTTGGATTTCATCAGGGTCAGTAGACTCCAATCTGATTGGATGGGGAACGTTCTTCACTGGGAGCATTCAGACCTCACCATCCTCACCAGATGCTGGTACTTGCTGTGTTTTCTCTTTGATGCTTCTTCATGAACTGTGAGCTCCACCAACATGCATTTGGCCTCAGGATGACATCAGGGAAGTCCACTTTCAGCGGCCAGCATTGGGCGGACTGCAGTGATGTTGCTCTTGCTGTTGACAGGGCTGAAGGTCTGGTTCCTTCTATGACAAATTGATTTTTCTCCTGCTTATTGATGTCTGCGAGCACTTAATTATGACGTCACCTGTATCTTCGTAACTCAGTCATCCTGGGAGTCCCTGCAGTCTATGATTAAACAGTGCTTGGCAACTTTGAAATCCTCCACCTCTAAAGATCACAAGATCTCTTATTGTCCAGCCCAGCTGATTGTGAGTGACCTGCTGAGGTGCTTGTTCATCTTTCTCTACGTTCCATCCACAGATGCATTCAGCAGCCACAACAGTATTGTCAGTAGGTCCTGTTGGTATAACCAGAGATTATTTTAAACTGAGATACTAACCTTCGGGGCTGTACCATAGGAGACAGCGTGTGGGTCAACTAGCGTGCAATAACATTAATTCACCATTTGTGGGTACCATACAAATGAATGGGAGAAATTGTCCATAATTTCTCTTATAAAACAGCAAATTTATAGTTCATTCCAAAAGGACTGATTAGTGCAGGGGTCAGCAGTTTGCATGCAGAGAGTTAATCACCGGCACGCGATCAACAGTCAGAGAGAGGAGTATGTATTTTATTTATATGAAGTCCCTTGCATCTGCATGTGGCATGGCAGTCTACCACTTTGTTGTAATCCCCTGTCAAAATATTGCAGTGTGTTTATTTAGTTATGAGCTGAATGGGAAGCTAAACACTTTTAAAGTGTGACGAAACTGCACTAGTCAACAACAGATGAGCGCAGCGCGCTTAAACCATACGCACTTCACGAGCCGCTGATATCGCAGCACTTCACTTTCACTTCATGTCAAAAAGGTTGCCGATCCCTGATTTCATGTAAAACATGTTGAAGGTTAGTGGACAGATGGTCAATTGATTAAAGGAACGTTCATTCAAAATTAGTTCATTCAGCACACTGAAGCATGTCCTCGCTGCGTTACACTACGTTTTGCTAACCTTGAATGCTCACCCTTGGTGAAGGGGTTCTGGAATAACTGATACTATCAATAAAGGATCTTATCTTACTTCCACACTTTGTCGTTGTCCTCCGCTCAAGCTGCATTGGTGATCATCACCTTCCTCACTACCAAGCATCCCTGACCTTTAAACTCATCCTGAGCTCTGTTGTCATGCAGTCGAGTGCTGATTTACTCTTGATTTCACTCCACTGGTTACCTGTAGCTGCCTGCATCAAATTCAAGGCTTTGACTCTGTCCTTCAGGACAGCCAGTGGAACCACACCCTCTTATTTCAGTTCACTTCTCCAGGTCTATGCTCCAACTCGCTCTCTACGGTCTATGAACGAGCGACGCCTGGTGGTCCCATTACATAGAGGCTCAAAGTCTATTTCACAGTCGTTCACTTTCTCTGTTCCTCTGTGGTGGAATGAACATCAAGCCTCCAAACGATCTGCTGATACCATCTGAACATTCAAGAACCAGCTGAAAACACATCTGTTCCACGAGCACTTAACCAACCCACACTAACTGCACTTACTACTGCACTTAACCTGCACTTACTGTACACACACACACACACACAGAATCCTTCTCTGTCTCTTTCTTCTGCACTAGCACCTATACTACTCCATCCATCTTGAAAACTTGACAGTACAACACTGTAGATGTTGTTGAACTTTATCTGATCAATTGCTTGCTATGCTCCTCATTTGTAAGTCACTTTGGATAAAAGCATCTGCTAAATGACTAAATGTAAATTAAGTGACAGTCATGTGTGAAACCTGAGGATGGTTTGTCCAGTTCCCATGGGTTTCTCTTATAGCAGCTGTGATTAATGAAGACTAACAGGATGTGGAGATTGTTCAGCCTGTTGTGATTCCTGTCTGTCACTGTTTTGTCTGAAGTAGAATTGACAGCTGTCAGTGTTGCTGATGTTGATTCTCTTGATGTGGTCTGGATGTAGTCGTGGGAGTTGGTCTCATGTGTGTTTCGACAAACGGCTGTTCTCTTCATCTGACTGTGAACCTCAGTGAAGAACCGGCATTCTGGATACACAGCTCACTGACAAATACATACGAAACAGCTACTACATGTTACATGTACACAACTGTATATTATCCATTTTTTAAATGTTTGTATTCTCGGTTGTGTGTGTGTGTAGCATGTAAGTCTCAGGGTTTAGTGGAGTGCAGGAATGGTCAGTGTATTCCCAGTGCATTTCGTTGTGATAGTGAAGATGACTGTAAAGATGGAAGTGATGAAGAGAACTGCACACAACAACTCTGTGAGTACACACACACACACACACATGCACACAAACTCCTGTGATTTGTTACAGTTCAAAGCACATTATCTCTGTCTCTCATCATAGCTCATGGCTTGTGTCCTCCTGGTCAGCCCAGCTGTATTTCCACATCCTGCTTGTCTGGTTGTCATGGAAACACTACCTGTGACCTCCGCGACACCGGCAGTAACTGCAGTGAGTGAAACACTAAGTGCGTCCGAAAATGCTTACTGTCAGAGTGTGTACTGTATTTGATGAAGAACGTACTGTTTTACCAGCCGAGAAGTACGTTCTTTAGGTATGCAGGTGAGTAGAATGAATATGTTCCAGACATACTTCATCCAGGGACGTGGATATTGACCCGTCACCCCAATATCAATTATGAAAACAGTCTATTCTGGTTTTGTTAAACAAGCACCATTTAAGCACAAGGAACAACTTTCTTGTTATATATATATAACACTTAGAGTTAAAAAGAGCCGTCAGACTCACTATTCTCCACTAATTTTTTTTTAATTTAGCATTTTAAACGTAATGTCTCATCAACTCTTGGGGCATTATGGGATTTTTAAGTGTCCAGTGGATCCACAACTTCACAATCTCGCCAGATGTTGTAGGTCATCTGGGTATTTCTCTCTTACTGTTTTAAGAATTCTGAGGATTCAGACATACTACTCCATTGGAATACTGTTTTTGCATACTATATAGTAGAGACGTATGCATATTCGGACATAGCGACTGTATGTAGACACTAAACAGCTCACCTTTGACCCCTGACCTTTGACATAAAGGCACACCCATGTTTCATGTATGTAGTGAAGTTTGTTTTTATAATTGTGTGTCATCACAATATGTTTGTGTATGAATATTCCTGTACTGCAGGAGAATGTAAGATGCTGGAATTGAGGTGTTTGAAAACAGTAAATGTTGTGTGTGTTTGTCAGGTGGCTGTGAGCCCATCTCTCTGGAGATCTGTATGAATCTACCCTACAACTTCACAAGGTTTCCAAACTATCTGGGTCACCACTCGCAGAAGGAGACATCCGTGAGCTGGGAGTCATCGCTCTTTCCTGCTCTCGTTCAGACCAGCTGCTACAAATATCTCATGTTCTTTGCGTGTACGGTGTTGGTGCCAATGTGTGACCCTTTAACACAGCAGAGGGTGCCACCCTGCAGGTCAGTGTGTGTGTACGTACTATCTGTTTGTGTATTTTATGTATCTAGGGCCCTGTTTACACCTGATCCGATCACAAGTGTTCAGGCAAGACATCACTGTTTACACCTGGTCAATCAAATGCGTCTTCTGTGACCACTTTGATTTTTTTTTTTACTTTGATTTCATGACGACATTCATATATCACCATGTCAGTGTGTTACTACATGATAATAAGCTGAGAAAAGGCAAAGAAAAAACACTGTTTTTCTTAATTATACTTGCATTTAATCTAAGCACAAACATTTACATTTACAATTTACATTTATTCATTTGGCTAACGCTTTTATCCAAAGCGACTTACAAAAGAGGAAAACATAAGCGAATCATCTTAGGAGACAGTGGTATGAAAAGTGCTGTATTACAAAGTTTCACTAGCATCAGAATAGTTTTCAAAACAGAATAAAGTGCAACAGGAATTTTTTTTTTTTTTTAATGACTGGTTAAGTGCTCATGGCAAACATGGTGATTAGAGGAAAATTATCAATTATTTGTGTCTGTATTAACTTATCTCCAGATGTGTGTGTGTGCTTCTCATCTATGTCACTGTATGTTCATATCAGACACACTGAAGTAGATCTTGCAATTTTTTGTGCATGTATATGTATGCGCTTTTTAAAATGTTGTGATTGGACGGTTTTAAAGGACGAATCCCACACAGTTTAAATTCTTGTTTTAGTGCAGCGGTTGATTGACAGGTAAGTAGGTGGAGCTTTGCTGCTCTTTAAACGTTCAAACAGTTGAGCGTTTACATGATGAGGCCAATGTGCTCATAAATGTGTTTTTGACCACCTCTGACCACCTCCTCTATGTGTTTGAAGTGGACAAATCTCAAAGCAGCCATATCACCCTGTAGCTCAAGACTGGTTGCCCACTGAAGCTAAGCAGGGTTGAGCCTGGCCAGTACTTGGATGGGAGACCTCATGGGAAAACTAAGGTTGCTGCTGGATGAGGTATTAGGGATTCCAGCAGGGGGTGCTCACCCTGAGGACTGTGTAGGTCCTAATGCCCCAGTATAGTGATGGGGACACTGTACTGTAAAAAGGCACTGTCCTTTGGAGGAGACATTAAACTGAGGTCCTGACTCTCTGTGGTCATTTAAAATCCCAGGACACTCCTTGAGAAGAATAGGGGTGTAACACTGGTGTCCTGGCTAAATTCCCCCAATGGGCCCTTATCTATCATGGGCTCCAAATAATCCCCATTCCTGAGTTTCACATCACTCTACTCTCCACCTATAGCTGGTGTGTGGTGAGTGTACTGGTGCACTATGGCTGCTGTCACATCATCCAGGTGGATGCTGCACACTGGTGGTGGTTGAGGAGAGTCCCCTGTTCACTGTGTAAAGTGCTTTGAGTGTAGTGTCAGAAAAGCACTATATAAATGCAATGTTGATTCATTTAAAGTGTTTTTGACCTTGTTTACACCTGTCTTTAGCGTCACCCAAAAAAATCTTAACACTAATTGTAAACAGGGCTGAAGGGACAAACTAAATCAACAGCAGACATTGATAATTGTATGTGTGTGTGTGTGTGTGTGTCAGGTCTCTCTGTCTCAGTTCAAAGGAGCGCTGTGAGTCAGTGTTAGGAATTGTAGGATTGCAGTGGCCTGAAGACACCAACTGCACTCAGTTTCCAGAGGAAGGTCAAACAAACACGTCCTGTCTACTTCCTGACCCGGATGTGAATGGTCAGTTCATAATCAAACTAAAGTTTATTTTATTTGTTTAGACTGTACTGAACATGTTTCTCTAATCACACACAATCTCTTGCTGAATTATAACAAACTAAATCAGAATCAGAATGAGCT
Organism: Myxocyprinus asiaticus; assembly: GCF_019703515.2. Lineage (NCBI taxonomy): Eukaryota > Metazoa > Chordata > Actinopteri > Cypriniformes > Catostomidae > Myxocyprinus > Myxocyprinus asiaticus. The sequence goes on from NC_059372.1 coordinate 93,046, forward strand.
TTATTGCCAAGTATGCTTGCACATACAAGGAATTTGTCTTGGTGACAGGACCTTCCAGTGCACAAAAAATACAATAACAAGACAGAGATAAAAAAAAAATAGAATAAAAATAAAAAGTGAATAGAAAATATAAGTATATAAAAATACACAATAATATATATATATATATATATATATATATATGTACAAATATAAATCAGTTATATACAGATTCAAGGGAATGTAATGACAGAAGAGGTATGGTATGTTGGATAAATATAAATAGATTAAGCTGTGTATTCCACATAATTATTGCTCAGTGGGGCAATTTAACTGTTCATGAGGTGGATGGCCTGAGGGAAAAAACTGTTCCTGTGCCTGGATGTCCTGGCGCTCAGTGCTCTGTAGCGCTGGCCAGAGGGCAACAGTTCAAAGAGGGATTGGGCAGGATGTGTGGGGTCCAGAGTGATTTTTACAGCCTTTTTCCTCACTCTGGAAGTGTAAAGTTCTTGAAGAGAGGGCAGGGGGCAACCAATAATCTGCTCAGCAGTCCAAACTGTCCTTTGTAGTCTTCTGATGTCTGATTTCGTAGCTGAACCAAACCAGACAGTTACTGAAGTGCAGAGGACAGACTCAATGACTGCTGAGTAGAACTGTATCAGCAGCTCCTGTGGCAGGTTGAATATCCTCAGCTGGTGAAGGAAGTACAACCTCTGCTGGGCCTTTTTCACAATGGAGTCAATGTGGGTCTCCTACTTCAGGTCCTGTGAGATGGTAGTGCCCAGGAACCTGAATGACTCCACTGCTGCCACAGTGCTGTTTAGAATGGTGAGGGGGGTCAGTGTTGGGGTGTTTCTCCTAAAGTCCACTATCATCTCCACTGTTTTGAGCGTGTTCAGCTCCAGGTTGTTTTGACTGCACCAGACAGCCAGCTGTTCAACCTCCCTTCTGTATGCAGATTTCATCTCGGATGAGGCCGATGACAGTGGTGTCATCTGCAAACTTCAGGAGCTTGACAGAGGGGTCCTTGGCGATGCATTCATTGGTGTAGAGGGAGAAGAGTAGTGGGGAGAGCACACATCCCTGGGGGGCACCAGTGCTGATTGTACAGGTGCTGGAAGTGAGTTTCCCCTGTCTCACAAGCTGCTGCCTGTCCTTCAGAAAGCTGGTAATCCACTGACAGATAGACATGGAAACAGAGAGTTGGTGTAATTTAGTCTGGAGTATAGCTGGGATGATGGTGTTGAAAACTGAACTGAAGTCCACAAAAAGGATCCTTGCATATGTCCCTGCTCTGTCCAGATGTTGCAGGATATGATGCAATCCCATGTTGACTGCATCATCCACAGACCTGTTTGCTCAATAAGCAAATTGAAGGGGATCTAGAAAGGGTTTAGTGATGTCCTTCAGGTGGGCCGACACCAGTCTCTCAAATGATTTCATGACCACAGACATCAGGGCGACAGGTCTGTAGTCATGAAGTCCTGTGATTTTTGGTTTCTTTGGGACAGGAATGATGATTGAGCGTTTGAAGCAGTATGGGAATTCACACTGCTCCAGTGATCTATTGAAGATCTGTGTGAAGATGGGGGCCAGCTGGTCAGCACAGGATTTTAGACAAGTGTGTGAAACACAGTCTGGGCCCTGTGCTTTTCTTGTCTTTTGTTTCCGTAAGACCTGGCACACATACTTTTCACAAAACTTAAGTGCAGGTTGAGTAGCAGGAGAGGTGAGGAGGGGGTTGCAGGAGGTGTTGATGTTAGTGTGAAGTGAAGGTCAGAGTGGTGTGGGGTGTGAGATTGGGATTTTCAAATCTACAGTAAAACATATTCAGGTTGTCAGCCAGTTGTTGATTCCTACAGCGTTGGGGGATGGTGTCTTGTAGTTAGTAACGTCTTTCAGTCCTCTCCACACTGATGCAGGGTCGTTAGCTGAAAACTTGTTTTTCAGCTTCTCAGAGTAGCTTATTTTAGGCACTCTTATCTCTTTTGTCAGTGTGTTTCTGGCCAGAATGTTCTGTAAGCATCCTCTTTGGCCTGATCAAGCTGCCTGAGTTTTGCTGTAAACCATGGTTTATCATTGTTGAAAGTTAAATAAGTCCTAGTAGGAATGCACATATCCTCACAGAAACTGATATATGATGTAACAGTATCTGTGAGCTCGTCCAGGTCTGTGGCTGCAGCTTCAAAAACACTCCAATCAGTGCAGTCAAAGCAGGCTTGTAGTTCCAGCTCTGGTTCATTGGTCCATCTCTTTACAGTCTTTACTACAGGTTTAGCTGATTTTAGTTTCTGCCTATAGATCGGAAGAAGATGAACCAGACAGTGATCAGAGAGTCCCAAAGCTGCTCTAGGGACAGAGCGATATGCATCCTTTATTGTTGTGTAACAATGATCCAGTATGTTCCTGTCTCTGGTGGGGCATGTAATGTGTTGTCTGTATTTGGGCAGTTCATGTGTGAGATTTGCCTTGTCCAGAATAATAATAAGTGAGTCCGGGTATTGTTGCTCCTTGTCTGTGATCTGATCAGCCAGCTGTTGCAGCGCTACACTCACACACGAGTGGAGGAATGTAAACACTAGAATAAACGAGGAAAACTCCCGCGGTGAGTAGAAAGGCTTACAGTTGATAAAGAGCGCTTCTAAATTAGGACAGCACATCTTCTTTAACCAACTTTCACTGATGTAAAAGCATGTTCAACCGCCTCTCGTTTTCTCCATTAACTCCGTGATGCAATCCACTCTGAACAGCTGAAAGCATGGCAGATGTAATGCGCTGACTGGAATGGCTTCACACAGCCAGGTTTCTGTGAAGCACAAGGCAGCAGAGTTTGAAAAGTCAAATGCCAAATGTTCAGCAGTTCGTCCCTGGTAAAACTGATTAAAAAAAATTACAAAACACAGGACAAACAAACAAAAACATTAAAAGAATTGGTGAGCTCCACACTGAGACTGCCATCCGCGGCGCCATCTTGTATCAATGTGCAAGATGTACATAAATACATCAATGTAAAAATACTCAAAATACTCAGAAATCCTCAAAAGCACCAAACTTAATAAAAGTCATGCTGGATATAAAGACTTAAGACAATATACTGTGTATGAGTTTTTGTGAGGTTTGTTTGTTTTTGTGTCAGAGTGTTCTCCCAGTCACTTCAAGTGTCGTTCAGGGAGGTGTGTTCTCTCATCCAAACTCTGTGATGGACAAACAGACTGTGATGATGATAGTGATGAAGAAACATGTGGTCAGTGAAAACACTCACATACACAAAGCATGTGATGAAGACAGACAGACTGACACTCATATATATTCAAAGTGACACAACTGTACTACTCTTCCTGTTGTTAAACACTGTTTTTGGTGTATTTTGGGGACAAACATACCTAATAAACCTAATGTTTTATTATTATTATTACTATAATGTAACAGTAACAGTGTGTGTGTGTGTGTGTAGGTTGTGTGGAGCGAGGATTATGGGAATGTCCTGGAGACAAAACCTGCATCAACCACAACATGATCTGTGACGGATTCCCAGACTGCAGCCTGAAGGAGGACGAGCACAACTGCTGTGAGTGAAACAGACGGAGAACAAGAGAGACAAATGTGAATGTGTAAATGTTACTTTAGTAATGAATCATCTTATATTTGATACCTGCTGTGTCTTTGTCTCATTGATGGTATCAAATAAATAATTACAGTGGTGTGCAGTCAGCCCCTTCAAACCCTTCAGAGAACATAAATGGAAAAAATATTAAAATGCAGTATATTTCAGTGGTGTTTGTTTGTGTGTTTCAGCGGTGTGCAGCAGTCATGAGCTGGAGTGTAGTAATCATGAGTGTGTTCATCGGTCACTGTGGTGCGACAGCAGGAAACATTGCTCTGACAGCTCTGATGAGTGGAACTGTGGTAAGACACTCATCCATCAATCAATCCTCCCTTTATCTCTAAATCTTTACATTTACACTGTTGTGTGAAATCGCATTAATGACATTAAGCTGTGAAACACACACAACTGTCAACAGACTGATGGTTTTTAAAATTGATACTGAATGAAAAAATAACACTCAAATTAAAATAGTTCTGAACTTTATTACAAAAATAAACAGTATTGACTGAACCATGAAAACGAATTGTACTTTTTTTTTCTCCCCAATTTGGAATGCCCAATTCCCAATGCGCTCTAAGTCCTCGTGGTGGCGAAGTGACTCGCCTCAATCCGGGTGGCGGAGAATGAATCTCAGTTGCCTTCGTGTCTGAGACCGTCAATCCATGCATTTTATCACGTGGCTTGTTGAGCGCGTTACCATGGAGACATAGTGCGTGTGGAGGCTTCACGCTATTCTCCGCAGCATCCACGCACAACTCACCACGCGCCCCACCGAGAGTGAGAACCACATTATAGCGACCATGAGGAGGTTACCTCATGTGACTCTACCCTCCCTAGCAACCGGGCCAATTTGGTTGCTTAGGAGACCTGGCAGGAGTCACTCAGCACACCCTGGATTCGAACTCACGACTCCAGGGGTGGTAGTGAGCGTCAATACTCGCTGAGCTACCCAGACCCCAATGTTTTGTACTTTTTCAAATTAAATAAATATTAATATATATGAACTAATTTTAAAATTTTAAAGTCAGCTGATTTTTTTAATTGACGTTGTTTCCTTAGTCCACAAGAGGGTGCAATAAATACATAAACCGTTCAGTACTGTTATATTATTGCATAGAACATTTCTATCCTGGCTGTTAAAAAAGAGCATTTCATTTTCAACTAATGTGCATAAAATAAATAAATAAAAAGTTTTAGTCGGTCCATATTCTCAAATGTTAAGTCAAAAGTAAAATGAGGGGGAAACGCTTCAATAGACAGTTCACATGATGTTACACTTGCACTGATTCCTACTACTCCAGACTCAAGCTTCATAATAACAGTGAAATACCACATAGTTTTTTATGCAGTACAGTTGTATGTAGAGTAGGAATATTCACAGATAGCAGTGGTATTCAGCTGAACTCGGTGGTGAAGCGACTCAGACTATGAGCACAGGCTGTTCAATCAGATGAAACACAACAGACTGGAACCGAACGCGAGGATCTTGAGACACATTTCCAAGTTGAACATCTTTCCTGACAAAGCATTTAAACAACTCACTGCTTAATCTGAGAAACACTTATAAGAGAGCAAGACGCAACAGCCAAAGACCTCCACCAACTGTAAGGGGCTGTTCACACCAAACACTTTTGCAACCATCCATTTGTTTTTCTATGTAAACGTGTGCTAGACGAACGTCTTTGTTTCGCTTTGTTTTTGTTTATTCGCGTCTCGTGCAAGAGTGCTGTTTTTTAGATGATGTGTCTAATTAAAAAGAACTTTAAAAGCATATTGAGACACCTGCTTTCTGTTAAACTGTATTTGTTGTGCTGTGTCTAGCCTTTTTTAGCACAAGAATGTGATCAATCTGAAGTCATCGTATTACAGTGAAGACTAAAAAAGTGAATTTCAGTCAGATGCGTTTTTGATTTGTTTACACGTTTCTCTCGGCTGCATGAAGATATTAATTTGCTTTCTCACGTCACTAGCTTTAATTATGCTACTTAGCTGGCTAACCAATGCATAAACGTGAGCAGCTGGATATGCAAATAGATGGTAATAGATGGGAACAATCGTGACATTTAAACATTTGGGTAGGACTTGCGTGTATTTTTGTCACATCGTTCGAACCGCTTGAGGTTAGCTTTAATGTTAGCGTCCTCACAGCCTTGTCGGCAAACATATTGCTGTTCTCTACTAATGCAGCATCTAGTCAACAAATTAATTACTTTATAATGATATGATGTGTACTGTAGTGTACTGTATACATACCTTTTCATTGTTGAAGTTTTAAATCCACATCTGAAGTGTTCTGCTCCATGCAGAGTGTAGTCTCACATGTCAAAACAAACAGCACAAGGCATCAGTGAAGTGATCGTTTTTATTTCGCCTCTAGAGGCTGCTCTCATACTGTATAACGACAGCGGACCCTTCCCAGCCGCTCCAGCACCGGGCGCAAAAGGCAAAAACTATCGGTGTGGATTTTTGAAGATAAGATAGTTCTAGAAATCTGTAATCGGTGCCAATTAATCGGCAAAACCGATATATCGGTTTACCTCTAATTGAGTGTTTGTTGAATAAAGCTTCACAGTTAGCATACAAAGACGGACAGTTCTGTGGACCACTGATCATATCAGTCAGGTCGCGGTTAATGGTTTAAATGTGCTGTAAGTGATTTTAGCCGTTCTGGAACTTCCACCAGATGCAGCTATTGAATAAGCCACACCCCCTCTTTCCAAAATACTGCACCGATACCGTTGAAACCGACACAAAGCATGATTCCATGCTTGACAAACACAACAGTAATGAAATAGCGCCCTCAACTGACAAATTATAAATCAGAATATGCCATTAAGCCTCAATAATTTGCTGCAACGACAACACTATAAGAACATGCAAAATGATTGACAGGCAGAAAGAGCCTCAGACGCTGTCTGATTGGCTGCAGAACAAATATGTCCATGGTCCGCGGACACTTTTTATTTTACTTTTTACAGAGATTATAACTGTCACAGTGATCGGTGTGATATCTCAGGGCAGTTATTTCAGTGATATCTTTCAGGGAGTAGGATTAATTTTTACATACCTTTCCATGAAAAATTGCTTACAGCACCTTTAAGGAAAGAGAAAGTATATGACATGAACATAGTTTTCTATTGTTTTGATCTTTTCTGATGAGCTCAAATTGACATTGGAGATTTTATTTATCAAATGCACAATAACTGCAGGCAGAAACTATAGAGATCAGATCACAGTGTTCATCTACGAGTTACAGGGTAAAGTTAAACATTAATCCAAGAGAAGTTCAAGAGTAAAATATGTATGTAAAATGTAGTGCAAAATAACCCAGGTACACAGTGTGCAAGTATGTGCAATCGTATCTGTGAAACTGTTGATGACGTTAGTGAGATCTGTCAGAGTGGTTCACTGGTCTCATGCTGGTGAACACTGTTGAGAAGTCTGTTTGATCTGATGAGAGTCTTCTGTAGCGGTTGACGCACAGGAAGAGATCATACACACTGTGACTGGGGTCAGTGAAGATAAACGTGTGTAAAAATTCTGAAATATTCTGGACTGAGGTCTGGATCAGCGGTGCTGTTGTGGTCAGGAAGACGTGATCCTCAAAGAGGCTTAAATATCTAGAAACCTCATGTAACCATGGTTGAGATCAGTTGCTAGTTCACAGAGATCCACAATGACATCACAGATGTTGAAATAGAAACGTGATGTGATACTGAGTGTCTTCAGCAGAACTGCATGAAGAGAAGCTGTGCGATTGTATGACCTGCTGTAAACCGAGAACTCATCCACGTGGAAACCCAACGGGTGAACATTTCTTGCCAAAAGGGGGAAGAATCTGATTGCTTGAACTGAATGTGATTTGTGTGAACAGTCAGGCAAAATAGAATGAGACTTTATGAGAAGTTGTGTCAAAAGATCATTTGTTGGTGGTTTGATGAAACTGGAATCAGAGGACCTGAACTTTGTAGTCTGGATGTTGATCCATGATTGTATTTATTACATTTGAGAGGAAATTCAGGAGACTCAGAAGACATCAGACAGACATTCAGAGTCTACAAGATGCTTCAGGGGTGGATGAAATAAATCTCATCATGACATGAGAAAGAGTTTAAGAGCCGAAGGATATGATGCTCTCAGGTCAGTGTGTGCCAGAAGAACAGTCCAGGTGTTTCAATAGAGTACAACAGTGCCCGCCCACTTTTTCAGCCGTCTGGGTTCCGGAAGTATTTTCCCCATTCATTTCTTCCATAGACTTTTAATAAAATCCTTCATAAAATAGTTGTGATAATCTATTAGTCTATGGGATAAATGAATGGGATTTTTACATCTTGAACCAGACTTTTGCATTCTATAGAGAACAACTGACAGCAGAGAAGTCCACAATTGTTGTGTTCCTCCTCTTTACTGTCCTATCACACTCAACCCTGTCCTGGATCTTTTGTGTATCTTAAACATGTGCTTCTAGGCTGCTCATGTTTGAGTGAGATTGAAGCATATTACAAACAAATGGTGCTTTGACATTTAGAGAATATATTGAGGAGTCAAAAGATAAATGTGTGTGTGTGTGTGTTTGTGTGTGTGCGTGCGTGCGTGCGTGTGTGCGCATGTGTGTGTTTCCAGTGTCTCTGTCTGAAGGGGGTTTGGTGGTGGTGTATAAATCCGGGATGGAGTATCAGGTGTGTGCAGATGGATGGAGCTCAAACCACAGCAGCATCACATGCACACAGATGGGTTTAGGGTAAGGTCAGTACACACACACACACACACAAACACATACACACTTACAAAACTAGGGATTTTAGATAAATCAATCAATCATGTTTTCTAATGGGGACTTCGGGGGCAATCGTAACAGTAAAATTCACATTGTACATTGGATAGATGTGGTTCTGGGTGTTGATTGGTCAATCCAGCATTCCAAGTTCAAAACAGCTGATGAATGTTATACTGTTTGTGAACATTCAGAAAGTGGACACACCACTGAGGGAGGCGTTTAGAGGAGCGTTTATATATGAGGACGTAAAACTTTAACTAATGTGACATTAAAATGTTACATCATGGCACTCTTCATAAACTGTAAGCCTTTCTACTCACCACGGGAATTTTCCTCGTGTATTCTTGTGTGTGTTTATATTCCTCCACGAGCGTGTGTGAGCGCAGCATTGCAACAGCTGGCTGATCAGACCACAGACACGGAACAACAATACCCGGACTCACTTATTATTATTCTTGGGGATTTTAACAAGGCAAATCTCACACGTGAACTGCCCAAATACAGACAGCACATTACATGCCCCACCAGAGAGAGAAATATAGTGGATCATTGCTACACAACATTAAAGGATGCATACATATCATTCTGTCCCTCAAGCAGCTTTGGGACTCTCTGATCACTGTCTGGTTCATCTTCTTCCGATATACAGGCAGAAACTAAAATCAGCTAAACCTGTAGTAAGGACTGTAAAGAGATGGACCACTGAAGCAGAGCTGGAACTACAAGCCTGCTTTGACTGCATTGATTGGAGTGTTTCTGAGGCTGCAGCCACAGACCTGGACGAGCTCACAGATACTGTTACATCATATATCAGTTTCTGTGAGGATATGTGCATTCCTACTAGGACTTATTTAACATACAACAATGACAAACCATGGTTTACAGCAGAGCTCAGGCAGCTTCATCAGGCCAAAGAGGATGCTTACAGAATTGGGGATAAAATTTTGTATAATCAGGCCAAAACAGACTGACAAAGGAGATCAGAGTGGCTAAAAGAAGCTATTCTGAAAAGCTGAAAAAAACAGTTTTCAGCTAACAACCCGCATCAGTGTGAAGAGGCCTGAAAGACTTTACCAACAAGACACCATCCTCCAACACTGTAGGGAATCAACAACAGGCTGACAACCTAAATGTGTTTTACTGTAGATTTGAAAAGCCTAGTCCCACACCCACACCCGCTCTGACCTTCTCTTCACACAAACACCAACACCTCCTGTACCCCCCTCCTCAACTCTACTTCTACTCAATATGCACTTAAGATATGTGAAGAGGATGTGTGTCAGGTCTTCCGGAAACAGAAGACAGGAAAAGCACAGGGCCCAGACAGTGTTTCACCTACTTGTCTAAAATCCTGTGCTGACCAGCTGGCCCCCATCTTCACACAGATCTTCAACAGATCACTGGAGCAGTGTGAAGTTCCCTGCTGCTTCAAACACTCCACTATCATCCCTGTCCCAAAGAAACACAAGATCACAGGACTTAATGACTACAGACCCATCGCTCTGACATCTGTGACTGGTGTTGTCCCACCTGAAGGACATCACTTTCTGGATCCCCTGCAGTTTGCCTATCGAGCAAACAGGTCTGTGGATGATTCAGTCAATATGGGACTGCATTACATACTTCAACACCTAGACAGACCAGGGACATATGCAAGGATACTATTTGTTGACTTCAGTTCCACTTTTAACACCATCAATCCTGCTCTCCTATGGACTAAATTAACCCAGCTCTCTGTTGTATCTGTCAGTGGATCACAAGCTTTCTGACAGACAGGCAGCAGCTAGTGAGAATTCACCTCCTGCACATGTACGATCAGCACTGGTGTCCCCCAGGGATGTGTGCTCACCCCACTACTCTTCAAGAGTGTAGTCCATCAATTGACAAAGGTGATGCCGGCAGAAATCAATGAGGTGCATCGCAGTTCAACCGGCAGGTCATTTCGGTGAGGTTCGGTGGGGTCCATCCTAAGTCCAAGGTTCAGGCAGTGGCATATGAAGTATCCCATGTCTTACAGTTGGAGTTGGCATCAGTTCATCCTCTCATAATAGACTGAAGTGATGTCTGGCTGGCACCGGCTGCATTTAGTCATCATCACTCAGAGACACTTAGCAGTGGAGTCCGACACCAAGCAGGAACAGAGCTGGATCTTAATTTTAATACATTGATGGCTCAAAAAATATATCGATAAAATAACGTGCTGATCAATAAATCGATATTTTATGACATCCCTATTAATCTTAGATTATATGTCAGGAATTAGATCTACTTGCTCAGTGGAAATATCTCTGACACAGAAAAATAAGTGATTGTTTTATTTAAAATGAATAAAATGAAAAATATAACATGATTTGAACAAGATTCTGTCTTCTGCTGTGTGAATGTCATTCTGTGTTCACATTATGTCGGAATTGACCCTTTTCACACATCGCGAAGGATGGCGGTGAATGGGGACCACAGCAAATGTAATTTTTGCTCTCTCGTTTGCTCCAACAGCAAAAGAAAAAATCAACAATTACACTTTCACAGCTTTGCTAAAGAAGATAAAAACATAGAGCGCTGGAGAACAGCAGTGAGGAGAGAGAAAAAGGTCCATTCGTAATTACAGGTTGTAAACTCTGAGGTCTATGATAGCCCTTAACTTGACAGTCGTGAAATCGTGTAAAAAGAACCAATAAGGCAGCAGTCTCAAGTGTAATAACGTTAACTTTGTTCTTAAATATTTTGCAACAACATGGAGAGATGAATGAATGAATGAATGTAGTGTTACATTTACTGCTGTTATCAACAACAAAGCTGTTTTGATGTTATGATTGTTGCCATAGAAACAAATCACTTCAGAGGTCCGAGGATGATAACAGCTCCGAGTAGAACCTCCGAGTTGCCATCTCGAAATAAAAGTAACTCCGATATGACATGAATGCAGCGTAACACAAGGAAAGAAGAAAAATCATTTGAATTGAAAGATCTTTAATTAAACATGTTAAGTGTGTGTGTGTGTGTGTGTGTGTGTGTGTGTTTGTGTGTTTGTGTTTGTGTGTGTGTAGTTCTCCTGTCTCCACAGAAATGGTTCAGGACAGGTCGTTGTCTGCCGTTCGGAGGCGCTGGCTCCACATCAACCCACACTGGAGTGAACACAACATCATACCACTGCAGGGCATGCTGGGAAAGAGAGGGTATGTGTGTGTTCAGTGGCTTTAGTGTGTGTTGATAATTGTGACTCTGATAACAATATTTTCTCTTTAGGCAGAGCTGTCAATCACACAAGACAATCTCGCTGCTGTGTACTAAAGATGGTAAGTATGAGTGACACACAGTCAGGGTCGGGAGGGTTATTGGTAAAATGTTTTCCACTACAGAACACATGATGTAAAATATCACTTGAAATGTATTCCATTAGATTACTCAAGGCAAGTATTGTAATCTAAATACTTTGGTCCATGAAATGAAAAAATTGCTACTGAAAGCTTATTCAAACTTCAAAGGCGATTACAAAAGGATCATTCAAGTAGTCCATATGACTCGTGTGTCTTACACATAAGTCTTCTGAAGCCATCAAATAGCATTGTGTGAGGAATAGATTAAAATTTAAGTCCACTTTTCTTTCACTAATAATCTTACAATATTAACTACTGTGATGGAATCATTGAGCTGCACTTGAGAATCATTCAGTCTGTTTTTGTGAACTAGATCAACCCAGAGGAGCAAAAACTACAGTATGTATACAATGTACGCAACGTATTGAGGCGCCACACAAAGTGGGGCACCAACAGGTGAAAAACTTTAAAGGGGACACCCTGGCGCCAACGTTGATATTGCATACATAACCGTATATGGGTAATTGCACGCCTGAATCAGCCAGCTCATTGAAAAGATCTGACTTAAAAGAATGATTTGTTCTTGAATCTGACATAAATTCTTCTGTTATGAACTCCTAATGAATGTGGCAAGTAAATAATTATTGAATTAAATTTCAATTTGTTCCTCACTCAAAGTCTTGATGGTGAGTAAATAATGGCATAATTTATTTCATATTGAGAGATTTCCCTCGAGATGGTTCTTCTGGTTAGAAGTTGAATCTTTTGCAGCGAATAGCAGTTTACAGTGCACTGTTATGCTGTGAATTATCCAAATGTAAAAATAAACAGTATTTCCATGACAAACACATTGCGCTCATGTCTGTATTCTCCTCCGTTCTTGTGTCTTGTGACTAGACAGCAGGTTGCTCATTAATCAAACAAACTGCATATTATTTGTTTTAATGTCTGAGACAGACAATTTTTTTTCCAAATAAAAGAAAATGGCTGTAAAATTCAAAGTAATCCCTTCAGTTATCTAAATAGTTTTTAATGTAACTGTAGTCTGATTACCAACGATTTCAATTGTAACTGTAGTGGAATAGAGTCACTTCTATTTTGTATATGAAATACGTTACAGCGTTACATGTATTCTGTGACCCTGCACACGTTGTAGAATGTGGGCGTCGGCCTGCAGCTCGGATGGTGAAGAGGATTCTGGGAGGGCGTACGAGTCGCCCGGGGCGTTGGCCGTGGCAGTGCTCCCTTCAGAGTGACCCGAGCGGACACATCTGTGGCTGTGTGCTGATTGGCAGGAAGTGGGCCCTCACTGTAGCGCATTGCTTCGAGGGGTGAGACACATGCATATACAAAAACATTTTTACGATCTCTCTTCTTTTAAAAAAAAATGCTAAACATCTCCCAGATTCTGCATGGGCTATGTGTACACACGATCAGGACTGTAAATGACTTTCAACCCATGTGTTTGATCTGCAGGCGTGAGAGTGCTGACGTTTGGAAAGTTGTTCTTGGCATCAATAATCTGGATCACCCGTCTCCGTACATGCAAACACGGCAAGTCAAAAGCATCATCGTTCACTCGCGATACAATCGTGCTGTCGTCGACTATGACATCAGCGTGGTGGAGCTCGAGTCAGAGGTGGAGGTGACCAGTTATGTCCGACCCATCTGTCTACCGAACCACGGACAACTACCCAAACCTGACAAATACTGCCACATCACGGGCTGGGGACACGTGGGCAACAGAAGTGAGTGAACGGTACAATCACACTGACACATACAGTAGGTATTCAACCAGAATAGGGTTAGTAACGGCACAATCACCACGTGAATTATTCATTAGCAGCTCTAAACCGCAAAGGGGTGCTATAAACATAGAATTTTAACAGGCCAGAGCTGAATGCCTAACAGCAATTTCTCCCAACATCACGACTATTCAGTTGGAGGTGGTAAGGGCACATTAAACTTGTTTGCCAACCACCATAAAAGAGAAGAAGAAGAACAACAACAACAACAAATGCAAGAAATCCACCACAACATTGATTTGCGGGACGGACATTGCAATGGAGACGCATGATAAACACTTTCCTGCAACATTAAGCATTAACAAGGATGTCCATGTGGATGCTTATTTGTTTCCATTTATTCATTCACATTTCATTAGAGAGAATTATCATATGTGAGTATTTTTAAACATATACACAGTCGTTATGAGCGAGCATCATTAGGCAGCATATTCAGGTATGTAACTTCCAAAAACTGTGCTTTCTTTTAAAGTGCCGATGGGCTAGCCCATATTTTCTGTTCCCTATCTGTCACTCACTCGACATTGGTGTCGATGTAGTGACACTAGGGGTCACTCTTGGGAGCCCGAGACACCTCTGGTCTTTGATAAAAGACCAATGAAAATTGGCGAGTGGTATTTGCATGCCACTCCCCCGGACATACGGGTATAAAAGGAGCTGGTATGCAACCACTCATTCAGATTTTCTCTTCGGAGCCGAACGGTCATGCTCACTGAGCTGAATATCACTGTTCATTCACCTCTGCTGGACGGCACATTTCAGTGACTTCTCCCTCCTCTGCACTGGTGCACTGCAGAGAACGCCCCTGGGCGCTTCGGCAGAAAAACTAGAGAGTATATTTTCTGAAAGAGCATTTTTCCCCTCTAAAAGAGTATATTTCTCTAAAAGAGCGCACACACGGAACATCTTTTTAAAGACACATCTTTCTAAAGATGACTTTCCGATTGTGTGTTGTTCCTGGTTGCGGTCGTTAGCTCTCAACTTCGGATGGTCACGATCGGTGTCTTTCATGTCTGGGCGCGACCCACACGGAAGCAGCGTTTGTGAATGGTTCATGTTCTCACTGCAAGAACATGACCGTGGCAAAGTTGCGGTCGCGGCTTGCTTTCGTAAGAAAGCAAGCCACCCCAGCGGCTCCCCGCCTCGGTCCTTCTACCTACGAGTATGAGGCCAGCGCGGCTAGCACTGGGGGTGATTTGGGGACCCCAGTGGGATCGTCTCCGCCGGGTATCCCCCTGCAGACCTCCCATTCCCCAGCATGCTCGTCTGCCCCAATCGGGCTTCCGGATGAGTTCGCTGGCTTGTCGCACGGCGAGTCTGGCTTCTTGTTCGGAGCTCGCGAAGATGATGAGCTCTCAAGCGCAGCATCGGAGAGCGGGCTTGTCCAGTCGGACGCAGAAGCCTCAGCTGGGCTTCCCCCTTTGGGGACGATCGCCAGTCACAGGCTGATGCCGAAATGATGGACATGAACGAGGCGCGGTCTGGAGGGATTCAGCTTCCTGGCGCCTCTCAGGAACCTGATGATCAGGTTGTGCTTCCCTAAGGACTTACCGTCGACTGCATCGTGGTGTGCTGCTATGGCGGCAACGTACACCTTCAAGGTGGAAGGGGACAGCCGCCCTTCCAACCTCTCCTGCAGGAAGGAAAGCACTGATCTGACTGTGCATCTCTAGTGGTTTTCCCATCAGGAAGAACACCACTTAGCGAACAGACGCCACTTAAAGGCATACAGGCGCCTCGTAGAGGGGGCCCTAGCCCGAGCGATCGTGTCTACCACCGTGGGTGGTAGACCGCTTAGGTCTTCCGCGTCCCATCCAGGGGCCAGACATGGAGATTCCAGAGGTATGGTCGCGTGTGCCAGATGGTGCCCCATCCCTGAGAAAGAAGGTCCTTCCTCAGGGGAATTTGCCGGGGGGGCTGTCGCGAGGAGCGTGAGGTCCGAGAACCACTTCTGGGTGGGCCAGTAGGGTGCTACCAGGACGACCTGCTCCTCGTCCTCCCTGACCTTGCAGAGGGTCTGTGCAAGTAGGGTCACTGGAGGAAACGCATATTTGCGCAGGCCAGGGGGCAAGCTGTGTGCCAGCACATCTATGCTGAGGGGGGCCTCGGTCAGGGCGTAACAGAGCAGGCAGCGGGAGGATTCTTGGGAGGTGAACAGGTCCACCTGTGCTTGTCCGAATCGACTCCAAATCAGCTGGACCACCTGAGGGTGGAGTCTCCACTCTCCCCTGAGGGTAACCTGCCGTGACAGCGCGTCCACTGTAGTGTTGAGATTGCCCGGGATGTGAGTGGCTCGCAGCGACTTGAAGTGCTGCTGACTCCAGAGGAGGAGACGGCGGGCGAGTTGTGACATACAACGAGAGCGCAGACTGCCTTGGTGGTTGACATTTGCTACCGTTGCCCTGTTGTCTGTCTGAACTAACACGTGCTTGCCCTGGATCAACGGCCAAAACCTCCGCAGGGTGAGCAGAATTGCCAACAACTCGAAGCAGTTGATGTGCCAATGCAGTCGCAGGCCCATCCACAAGCCGGCGGCTGCGTGCCTGTTGCAAATAGCGCCCCAGCCCGTTTTGGAGGCGTCTGTCGTAACCACGATGTGCCTGGAGATGTGCTCTAGGGGAACACCTGCCCGTAGAAACGAGAGGTCCGTCCAAGGGCTGAAAAGATGGTGACAGACCGGCGTGATGACCACGCAATGTGTCCCGTGGCGCCATGCCCATCTCGGGACTCGAGTCTGAAGCCAGTGCTGAAGCGGTCTCATATGCATCAACCCGAGTGGGGTGGCCACCGCTGAGGATGCCATATTTCCCCAGGAGCCTTTGAAAGAGTTTCAGTGGAACCGCTGTTTTCTGTTTGAACGCCTTCAAACAGGCCAGCACCGACTGTGTGCGCTCGTTCGTGAGGCGCGCTGTCAAAGAGACTGAGTCCAACTCCAAACCGAGGAAAGAGATGCTCTGAACCGGGAGGAGCTTGCTCTTTTCCCAGTTGACCTGAAGCCCTAGTCGGCTGAGGTGTGAGAGCACCAAGTCCCTGTGTGCACACAACATGTCCCGAGAGTGAGCTAGGATTAGCCAATCGTCGAGATAGTTGAGAATGTGAATGCCCACTTCCCTTAACAGGGCAAGGGCTGCCTCTGCGACTTTCGTGAAGATGCGAGGAGACAAGGACAGACCGAAAGGGAGGACCTTGTACTGATACGCCTGACCCTCGAATGCAAATCGCAGGAATGGTCTGTGTCGAGGTAGAATCAAGACGTGGAAGTATGCGTCCTTCAGGTCTACCGCCACGAACCAATCTTGATGCCAGATGCTTGCCAGAATGCGTTTTTACGTCAGCATCTTGAACGGGAGTCTGTGTAAAGCCCGGTTCAGTACTCACAGGTCCAAGATTGGCCGCAACCTACTGCCTTTTTTCGGTACAATGAAGTAGGGGCTGTAAAACCCCTTCATCTCGGACAGAGGAACAGTTTCTATCGCACCCTTCCATAGGTGGGTAGCGATCTCCATGCGCAAGGTAGCAGCGTTTTCATCCTTCACCAAGGTGAAGTGGATACCACTGAACCTGGGCGGACGCCTGGCGAACTGAATCGTGTAGCCGAGTTGGACGGTCCGGACCAGCAATCGCGACGGATTGGAAAGTGCAAGCCACGTGTCCAAGTTCCGTGCAAGGAGGACCAAAGGGACAACGTCGTCGGATGTACCGGCAGGTTGGGCCTCGCGGCGGGGTGGAGCACAAGGTGCCACACCATGTCGTGGCCGTGCTGAGTTTAAGGATATCGAAGCACTTACCTGGCTCCTTGTGACCACCCCCGGAACAGCCTGGGACGGGGGAGGAAGAGGCCTGTCCTCGTGACCCGTGGAGACTGTCACATCGGGGGCGGATTTGTGCCACAGCTGGGCTCTCGGGCAGAAGACCGCTGCTGGAGTACCAAATCTGCCATATAGAGTGGTGGACGGTGGTCGTGATGACAGCCGTGCACACCGGATATGTGACCCAGGGAATAAGGAAACCGCTCTTGCTGAACTCTTGGGTACTGCAGCCACTTGGGCATGCAGCGCAATTAAATGCAAAGGTAACAAAAAGATTCTCCTCCCGGCTGCTGGGCAGAGTCCTTGACGGTGTCGCCGAATAGGCCAGCCTGGGAGATGGGGGTAGCAAGGAACCGTGTCCTGTCGGCCTCACCCATCTCGACCAGGTTGAGCCAAAGGTGGCACTCCTGGACCATCATCCTCCCGAGAGACCGCGCCGTGACCTCCGTTGCTCGGAGAGCGAGGTCGGTCGCCGAGCGCAGTTCCTGCATCAATCCCGGGGCAGAACTACCCTCGTGCAGGAGAGCCATGGCGTGCAGGGTGGAGGCGGCTTGTCCAGCGGCACTGTAGGCCTTGGCCGTCAGAGACGACGTAAACCTACAGGCATTGGACGGGGGCTTTGGGCACCCACGCCAGGTGGCGGCGCTCTGCGGGCATAGGTTTTTCCACCGGGGGATTGCCGAATAGCCCTTGGCCACCCCACCATCGAGGGTAGTGAGGGCGGGGAAGCTGAAAAGATCGGGACCGGGCAGTAAAAAGTGCCTCCCACGACCTTGTCAGCTCTTCATGCACTTCCAGGAAGAAAGGAACGGGGGCGGGGCATGGCTTTGAGTGGCGCCGCGAGCCCAGGAACCAGTCATCGAGCTGTGAGGGTTCAGGGAAGAGTGGAGGGTTCCACTCTGCCCGGGAAAGCATGTCGTCATCTCTGCGTCAGCCTGTGACTGGGCGACTGCACCCGAAAGGAGGAGCCCAGCTGAGGCTTCCGCATCCAACTGGACGATCCTGCTCTCCAATGCTGCGCTCGAGAGCTCATCACTTTCGCGGGCTCCGGATAAGAGGTCGAACTCGCCGTGAGACGAGCCGGCGGATTCATCCGGAAGCCCGATCGGGGCAGACGAGCGTGCTGGGGAATGGGAGGTGTATCCCCCCGCGGAGGCGGTCCCATTGGGGTCCCCAAATTGCCCCCAGTGATAGCCGCGCTGGCCTCATACCCGTGGGTAAAAGGACCGAGGCGGGGAGCCTCTGGGGTGGCTTGCTTTCTTACGAAGGCAAGCCGCGACCACACCGTTGCCATGGACATGTCCTCACAATGAGTACATGACCCATCCATGAACGCTGTCTCCGCGTGAGCAGTGCCCAGACACGAAAGACAGTGATCGTGACCGTCAGAAGGCGAGAGATAACGAGCGCAACCAGGAATAACACACAAGGAAAGTCATCTTTAAAAAGACGTGTCTTTAAAAAGACGTTCCGTGTGTGCCGCTCTTTTAGAGGAATATGCTCTTTTAGAGAAATATACTCTTATTTCTGCCGAAGCGCCCAGGGGCATTCTCTGCAGTGCACCATTGCAGAGGAGGGAGAAACTACTGAAATGCGCCGTCAGATCCAGCAGAGGTGAATGAACAGTCATGGGAATTCAGCTCAGTGAGCATGACCCTTAAGCTCCTAAGAGAAAATCTGAATGAGTGGTTGCATACCAGCTCCTTTTATACCCATATGTCCAGGGGAGTGGCATGCAAATACCACTCGCCAATTTTCATTGGCCTTTTATCAAAGACCAGAGGTGTCTCGGGCTCCCAAGAGTGACCCCTAGTGTCACTACATCGACACAACATCGAGTGAGTGACAGATAGGGAACAGAAAATAGCAGTAAAATGTGATGCGCTGGAGAGAAACAACGCCTTCAAGGTGGAAGGGGACATTTTTCACTTGGCTGTGAAGTGACGTCACTGACGTGGCTTCTCCGTGCTTAAATATCCAACTAATTGATATTGATTTCAATTATCGATAATTGTCGATTTAATCGATTAGTCGTTGCAGCCCTAGAGCTCATCTCAACAGATAGGGTGAAAAACACGTAAGAAACACTCGTGTTTGCGATCTAAATATGTCTTCTAATAACTAACAAGATGATATCTGACATATGAATGCATACAGAGTGTTTGTGTCAGCTCGCTCACATGGGATAGTCATGCCAATCTGCTCACATGGTTTAAGCTGATGGATCCTTTGAGGCGTATTTGGGTTGCCAATAAAATTGCGTTTTGGGTTTTTTGTTGGGTTTGCCTAACATTTAAATGTACTCAGTTTGCAAGTAAGTTGGTTTCACTGCAGCGCACTACGAGTGTTTTCTCTGAGCTGTCGGTCACTATCTGTTTAAGCCATTCGGCCAAGCAGGCCCAGGCACACTTAGCTAGCATACACTCTGTGCGCATGGACAAACACACACTTTCAGCCTTTATCATGACCTGACTCTTGAAATCAGAGGGTCTTCTGAATCTTGTTTCTCTTGGGCTTGTGGCTTCATCCAAACACTGAATAAAGTTGTATATATTCTCTAATAAAAGAGATATAAGAGCGGCAGAATGAGAGTTTTTGATCAAATGGTATATGGATAATGTCTTGCTGGTCGTGTCTCGGTCGACAGCACTGTTGAGCACAACTTAAAAACATTCTGACTGAAGAAAAACAATGTATTTATGTGATGATAAACAATCATTTGTGGTATTTCACCATCTTTACAGTGCCAAGTTAAGGCAGCTGTGGGTCTTTTCCAAATTCTTTGTGCAGCAGGCCTCTAGTTATCCACTACATCACATAACCACACAAACACACATCCCTTTAGTCAACACAGTGCTTTTGCAGATAAACTGTCCTGTGTATAAACTATGAATGTGTCTGTATATGAAAAATATTGCTATGTGATATTAACCTTACTCACCAACTTCGTTAGTTAGCAATGCTAGTTTAAAGTATAGCTAGAGATGTTGTCGATGTGTTGACTCTCTGTTGTCTGTGTGTTTCAGTGCCATTTAAGCTGCAGGAGGGCGAGGTGCGCATCATTTCGGTCTCTCAGTGTCAGTCATACTTTGACATGAAGACCATCACATCACGGATGCTCTGTGCTGGATATGAGGCGGGAACCATCGACTCATGCATGGTGAGTGTGTGCTGCACATTTCCTCAGTAACATCAGCATTAGTGCGACTGGACTGAAGAGTCAGTCCGCTCGGCGGGCATCTTTGGAACACTCCCGGGCTGTGGATACAAGCGGCATAAAAGTACAGCTCCTATCTATTTGAATGGGGAAAGACCGAAATCTTCTAAATGATTGTCAAGATTACAATAAAATTACATATTTTAAATCAGCAATTAACTCTGCCATAACAACAACTTCAAATGCATTCTGTGCAGCTTCACCTAAAAATAAAAATTCTCTCATAATTTACTCATCCTTATGATATCCCAGATGTGTTTGTCTTTCTTTCTTCAGCAGAACACATTTGAAGAAAAACAGTAAAATATCTCAGATCAGTAGGTCCTTAAAATGCAAGTGGATGGTGATCCGACCTTTTGAATCTACAAATGGAACAGACAGTCAGCATAAATGTCGTCCATATGACTCCAGCGGTGAAATTAATGTCTTATAAAACGAAATGATCGCTTTTGGTGTGAAAAATATCAATATTTAAGTACTTTTTAACTATAAATTATCACTTCCTGTCAGCAGCAGTATGCGCATTCAGGAGAGGGTGGAGTTCACGCAGTCTCTCGTGTGGCGTATTCGCATTGGCATGTTACGTTTTTATCTCGTTTGATGAGCACACAAACGCACCATTGTGAGTTAACAAACAGACACAAATACAGATCTAAACCAAAACCAACAAAGCTTCTGTACAATGTTCCTTCTACTCTGTTGTAAACAGCGCAGCTCTTCCAGGTGTGTCACACAAGCGTCTGTTCTCACGTGAACATGCCAGCGCGATTACGTCACACACATGTACTGGCACTGACCACAAGCGGAAATACACAAACCAGCCCATCCGGCACCAACAATCATGCCACGCTCTAAATCACTCAGATAAAAAAAATTTTACCCATTCTGATGGTTGATGTTAACATTAACTGAAGCTCCTGACCCGTATCTGCATGATTTTATGCACTGCACTGCTGCCACACAATTGGCTGATTAGATAATAACATGGATGGTTGTTGGTGCCAGACGGGCTGGTTTGAGTATTTCTATAACTGCAGATCTCCTGGGATTTTCACACACAACAGTCTCTAGAATTTACTCCGAATGGTGCCAAAAACAAAAAACATCCAGTGAGCGGCAGTTCTGTGGACGGAAACACCTTGTTGATGAGAGAGGTCAACAGAGAATGGCCAGACTGGTTTGAACTGATAAAGTCTATGGTAACTCAGATAACCACTCTGTACAATTGTGCTGAGAAGAATATCATGTCTGAATGCTATTCTGAGATGAGGGTTGGTGCTGTTTTGGTGGCACGAGGAGGACCTACACAATATTAGGCAGGTGCTTTTAATGTTGTGGCTGATCGGGGTGTGTGTGTATGTATATATATATATATATATATATATATATATATATATATATATATATATATATATATACAGTACTGTGCAAAAGTCTTAGGCACATAAGATGCTTCACAAAAGCATTTGTCTTAAGATGGTTATTTATATCTTCAGCTTTAGTGTGTCAATAGGAACAATACATTTTAGACTCCCAAACATTTCTTTGCAAATAGAAAAGTTTAGAATAGAAGAACAGGGAGCCCTGCAACAGATGTCATGGCCCCCACAGAGCCCCCCACTGAACATCGAGTCAGTCTGAGATTACATGAAGAGACAGAAGCAATTGAGACAGACTAAATAGATAGAAGAACAGGGAGCCCTGCAACAGATGACATGGCCCCCACAGACCCCCCACTGAACATCGAGTCAGTCTGAGATTACATGAAGAGACAGAAGCAATTGAGACTAAATAGATAGAAGAACAGGGAGCCCTGCAACAGATGTCATGGCCCCCACAGAGCCCCCCACTGAACATCGAGTCAGTCTGAGATTACATAAAGAGACAGAAGCAATTGAGACAGACTAAATAGATAGAAGAACAGGGAGCCCTGCAACAGATGTCATGGCCCCCACAGAGCCCCCACTGAACATCGTGTCAGTCTGAGATTACATGAAGAGACAGAAGCAATTGAGACAGACTAAATAGATAGAAGAACAGGGAGACCTGCAACAGATGTCATGGCCCCCACAGAGCCCCCACTGAACATCGTGTCAGTCTAAGATACATAAAGAGACAGAAGCAATTGAGACAGACTAAATAGATAGAAGAACAGGGAGACCTGCAACAGATGTCATGGCCCCCACAGAGCCCCCCACTGAACATTGTGTCAGTCTGTGATTACATAAAGAGACAGAAGCAATTGAGACAGACTAAATAGATAGAAGAACAGGGAGACCTGCAACAGATGTCATGGCCCCCACAGAGCCCCCACTGAACATCGTGTCAGTCTAAGATACATAAAGAGACAGAAGCAATTGAGACAGACTAAATAGATAGAAGAACAGGGAGCCCTGCAACAGATGTAATGGCCCCCACAAAGCCCCCCACTGAACATCGTGTCAGTCTGAGATTATCATAAAGAGACAGAAGCAACTGAGACAGACTAAATAGATAGAAGAACTGTGGTGAATTCTCCAAGAAGTTTGGAACATCCTATCTGCCAACAACCAAGAAAAACTGTGTCTAGGTGTACCTAAGAGAATTGGGGCTGTTTTAAAGGCAAAGGTGGTCACACCGAATATTGATTTAGCTTTTTTATGTTTACTGGACTTTGTATGATGTTAATTGATAAATAAAAATTATTTATGCCATTATTTTTGAAGATATCCTCACTATGAAACATTTTTCACAAGTGCCTAAAACTTTTGCACAGTACTGTATATGCACAGATATATGTATGTATATGCATATGTGTGTGTGTGTGTGTGTGTGTGTGTGTGTGTATGTATTTACATGTAAATGTACAATATATGTGGAACTATGAGATGTTTGGTTTGAAATTTACATCACAATGTTTGTTGTAATGTTCTGAAGAAGGAGCATAGACCTGAAGAAGTTAATTAAAGTAAGAGGGTGCAGTTCCATTGGCTGTCCTGAAAGCCAGAGTCAAAGAATTGAATTTGATGCGGGCAGTTACAGTTAGCCAGTGGAGTGAAATCAAGAGTGGGGTGGCATGAGCCCTTTTTGGCTGATTGAAGACCAGATGTGCTGCTGCATTCTGGACCATCTGCAGTGGTTTAATTGTGTTAGCTGGAAGGCCAGCCAACAAAGCATTGCAGTGGTCCAGTCTTGAAATGACCAGAGCTTGGACCAGGAGCTGTGTAGCATAGTCAGACAGGAAAGGTCTGATTTCCCTGTTGTTGAATCTGCAAGACCGGGTGGTTGATGAGATGTGTGCGGTGAAATTAAACTGTCATCTACTACCACTCCCAGGTTCTGGGCTATTCTGGTTGGTGTTAGTGTAGTTGAAGCAAGATGAATAGTGAGGTTGTGGTCAACAGATGGGTTGGCTGGGATCATGAGGAGCTCTGTCTTGGCAAGGTTGAGCTGAAGGTGTCATTCCTTTATCCTGGCCGAAATGTCCGAGAGGCAGGCAGAGATATGAGCTGAGACAGTCAGGTCATCAGGCTGGAACGACAGGTAGAGCTGCGTATCATCTGCATAGCAGTGGTAGGAAAAGCCATGTGCCTCAATGATCAGTCAGAGTGATGTTGTGTACATTGAGAAGAGGAGGAGTCCAAGCACTGATCCTTGAGGAACACCAGTGGTCAGCTGGTGTGTCTTGGACACCTCTCCTCTCCAGGAGACCTTGAATGATCTGCCAGTGAGATATGACATAACCACCCGCAGTTCCTGTGATGCCCAGGTCAAAGAGGGTGGACAGGAGGATCTTGTGGTTCACTGTGTCGAAGGCAGCAGACAAGTCAAGGAGGATGAGGACGGATGATTTGGAGTTAGCTCTCATCAAAAAAGTTTCAAAAGTTCAAAAGTTCAAAAGTTGTGTTACTGTAGAGAGAAGAGAGCGAAGTGAATTTCCATGAGTTTGAAATGAGCAAACCTGT
>NC_059372.1:122500-155000 GCF_019703515.2 Myxocyprinus asiaticus
CAGTAAGGCAGTGATTGGTTTCTGAATTTAGCTGCAACTGATGCATGATTGTCCTCCCCCAATAACACCTGCATTTGATCTGTTTCTGCTGAACTGGAGAACTGTGGCATGAGAGTTCAGTTTCTCCCAGTGAAGGAGAAAGTGTGTCTCTGTCACAGTGAGCACAGACTCGTTCATGTTTGTTTTCTATGGCCAGACTGTGATCAGTGAGTCTGTATTTGGTGAGGATCCGTCTCTGTTTTGGATCTCTTACAGTGTGGAGATATTCTGCTAGATTATATGTTCTGTTTAGGGTCCGATAACATTCCAGTTTGCTTTGGTTTTTACTTTCATTTTCCCAATGGTCCAAATATGAATTTGTGCTTTCTTTTATGATTTGGTTTATTGTGATTTGGTTTTGTTCAGCAGTGCTGGTCTGAAACTGGTGTTTGTTAGTTGTTAGTGTGTTTGTGAGTTTCAGAGTCAGCTGATAAAGGGGACTGGTTTTAGGCTTCAGCTCTTGGGTTTTAAGGGCTTCATGTTGCAGTGTGTTAGGGGAACTTGAATTTGAGGGATCGTTTTTCAATATGTATAATTAGGGGGTATCTGCCTAGTTCGGCCCGGCATGCATTAGTAGGTGTTCTTCTCTGAACTCTTTGAATGTTTCTACAGAATTCTGCATGCAGGGATTCTATGGGGTGTTTGTCCCATCTAGAGTAATCTGTCAGACAGAGTGGACCCCAAACCTCACATCCGTACAGAGCAATAGGCATAATAATACTATCAAAGAGTTTACTCCAAATTGTTACAGGAATGTCTATTTGGGTAAATTTGCCCTTAATAGCATAGAATGCTCTTCTAGCTTTCTCTTTTAGTGCATTCACTGCCAGACCAAACCCCCCTGAAGCACTGATTTTAAGACCGATGTAGTCGTAGTGTAGGGTGTGTTTCCCAGAGTGAATGTGTATCTGGTTTCCTGTAATCTGGCTTTTTTCTGGAAGATCATAATTTTAGTTTTTTTCAGATGGACTGTCATGGCCCAGTTCTGACAGTAGTTCTGCAGCAGGTCCAGGTGCTGCTGTAGTCCTTGTGCAGTAGCTGACAGCAGCACCAGATCATCTGCATAGAGAAGAACTTCAGAATTATTTAGAGTAAGACCGGGTGTTGCAGATTGTTCCAGTAGCACTGCTAACTCATTCATGTAAAAGATGAACAGAGTTGGACTCAAACTGCAGTCCTGTCTCACTCCATGCCCTTGAGTGAAGAATTCTGTTCTTTTATTTCCAATTTTAACTCCGCACCTGTTGTCCGAATACATAGATTTGATATTGTCGTACATTTTACCCCCAATGCCGGATTGTAGAATTGTATAATATAGACCATCATGCTAAATGGAATCAAATGCTTTTTTTAAATCAATAAAACATGCATAAATTTTGCCTTTGCTTTTTATGATGAACGTGCTGGTTGACTATCGTGTGTAGTGTGTGAATGTGGTCGGTGGTGCGGTGGTTTGGCAGGAATCCAATCTGACTCTTACTCAAGACATTGTGTTTGGTAAGGAAGGCCTGTATCCGGGCGTTCAGGATACAACAGAAAGTCTTCCCCAGATTACTGCTCACACAATACTCTCTCTCTCTCTCTCTCTCTCTACACACACACACACACACACACACACAATCACACACAGGGGCGCTGCTCCACCTGTGAGCAGACACACCGACAGACAGACAGACAGACAGACAGCTCTAGTCATGTCCGCATCAGGGAATCACTCAAACTTCACTAACAGGTTCGCGCAGTCTCCGTGGCGCGTCACGCTCTGGGCGCTCGCGTTCGCGCTGGTTTTGCTGGTGGCCGTGACCGGAAACCTGATCGTCATCTGGATCATTCTTGCGCACAAGAGGATGAGAACCGTCACCAACTACTTTCTGCTGAACCTCGCGGTGTCTGACGTGTCCGTGGCCGCGCTCAACGCAACGGTTAATTTCGTGTACGCCGCGCACGGGGACTGGTACTTCGGTGACGCGTACTGCCGCTTCCAAAACTTCTATCCGGTGGCCGCGGTGTTCGCGAGTATCTACTCCATGAGTGCCATCGCGTTAGACAGGTGACAAAACACACACACACACACACACACACACACACACACACACACACACACACACACACACACACACACACACACACACACACACACACTCTCTCTCTCTCTTATTCATACATACAGTGACTACACAAATATAAGGAGTGACATTCAAGATTATGATGGCTGGATTGATGGTAAGAGAATGAATGCAAAAACTTTTCTTTTATAATTTGGGTTAGTCTGACTGTACACATTATAATTAGCATTGTATAAAAGAAGAAGTCTATGATGTGTGTGTGTGTGTGTGTGTGTGTGTGTGTGTGTTTCTTGCATCACCTTCAAGTCATTATTTTCTCTGTCACAACAGTCACACTGAATTAAAATGTCAAAGTTTTTGTCATAGTTTTTGTTGTATTTCTGTACAGTCATCATATGTCACATGCTAAACAAACCTTAACCTCCTGAGACTCGAGCGTGACTGCTGTGTGCATTTCCCTTTTTGATTTGTAAATATTAGCCCTTAATAAACAAGCAAAAAATAACATTCTAGAGCAAATGGTTTTCCTAAAAATTGATGTCCACATATGTAGACAGCGAGACTGTGTTGTAAATAATATCAAGCTATAGAAAGTCATATTTTTTCATGTGTCCAGGAGTGCTGATTATTCATGTTTTTGAGATGTTACAGACATTACATCAGAAAAAGACACAAAACTTAAACACACACACAGCAGCTGCGTGTGGCGCTCTCTCTCTCGAACTGCCGCATCCCGCTGCACTTATCCCTCTCCTCGGCTGATTAGCCTGATTGGGGGCCAGGCGTGCGTATTCACGGCCTGGCCCCACCCTCCTCCTCGTCACACCGACATTATATCAGAAATTAGCATAATTAATTCTGATTCAAAGTAATGTCCAGCATCATCCAATCACTGTCAATCATGTTAAAATAAAATGATACATTATAAATTCTGAATCTATGTACTGATTATCATTGTCACATGTCTGTCAAACATGTTGAGTGATCCAAACATCATCTGCAGCCTGAAACTGAACTTTTGATCAGATTTTAGGAGTGAATGCACTTAACTGCATAGAGAGCTATAGGATGCTCCCTTGCTCCCTATTTAGTGAATGACTTAACCTCCAGTGTGCTGTCTGTCTGCTCTGGTCTCAGAACAGTTTGAAATGCATCTTATTTTCATCCTAACTCCATATAAAGTCTCTGAAAGCAACATTTTCCAGCTTTTTAATGAACCCATTTATTCTCAGTGTGATAATGCACAGTAAATATAGGAAAAATAAAAGTGATAAATGTGCTAAAGTACACATTACTGTACATCCTTGTGTTTAACAGTGTGCCATTTCGTGATAAATCGCTCAAATTTTAAAAATGACATATGGGATGAAACTCGAGGCTCTACTATTTAAAGAGCACTTCTATAACAATTTTCACATACAGTCTATACTCACAACTACTGATGCGTTTTACAGACAGACTGGGATGTTTCAATTTTCACTATAGAAAGTGCATCAGCAATGAGGTTGTCCCTCCCTGTAATATGTTTAATCGTATGCTTGCAAAATTATACTCCACTGCACAAGATTCTGATTAGCATTAAGCATCTGATTTAGAAATCTGATCATGATCATTATAAACAAAGAATTAGGAAGAAAGATAGCCCTAAATACACTTCAAGAATAAGAACCAATGCTTCTTTCTCAATAATAGAATATCTCTGTTGCTTTTGGTTAAACTTCTGGGAGACGTAACAGATGGGACGTTCTACATTTTCAGCACCACACTGAAAGAGGACAGCTCCTGAACCGACATCACTCAATTGTGTCAATCGTCAATTGCGAGATGGAAATGTTTGGGGAAATCTGGTGCAGTTAATATGGGAACCGAGATCAATAGGCCTTTGACATTTTCAAAGGTCTGCTGGCAAGACTGAAATTTCACTTTTTAGAAGGTCAGTTAATGCGACAGAACTAAAGTTCTTATAAAAATTCCAGTAGTAACCTCCCATGCCTAAAAACTCACTATGGTCACTCGTAACAAGTTACAGATTGCGCCAACTTTCGCTTCAACAGGACACACTCACCCTCTTCCAGCAATTCACCTTAAATATGTCACAGTAGCCTTACCAATTCGCATCCCAAAGGCTATAATCTTATTATTAAGGAAAGCATCAGGAGTAACGAAGGCTGAGATTTCTTTGAACTTGTGAGTGGCAAGTCAAGTGAGCTTTATTGTCATTCCTCTATATGTAGAGACATACAAGGGTACAAAATGTCATGCCTCGCAGGACCACGGTGCTACATATACAGACATTACACATAGACCTATCTAGCTTATATACTATACATATACTTTACATATATTTTCAACATATCCTTTACAGACAATTAACACACATAGTGCAACAGTACAGAAAACAGTGCAAAGAAAACATTCAGGGCCAACAGTACAGGACATTAAGGGCATGAGGACGTTAATACTTAGTATACACAGGAAATGTATATAGGTGTAAACATAAGTGTTTCCATGGTGAGCCTGGGTAGCAGTGAAGATGTTAAAGTGACCAGTGTGTATAAAACTGAGAGAGAGAGAAGAGAACACCCTCACAGTATTGCACATAAGAATTGTAAACAGTTCTTAAAGGAACAGACCTTGTAGAATAGCAGCAAGAGGTTACATGTCTATTTAGGTGTGTGGGGGGGGGGGGTTCAGAAATGTTTAAATGTTTCTGATTCAGGAGGTAGTGGGGTGGGGGGGGTCAGAGGGGGAAGGGGCGATTGGTGTTTAGAGCTCTCACAGCCTGGGGGAAGAAGCTATTGAACAGTCTGGTAGAGCGGGCTTGAATATTCCAGTACCGTCTTCCTGATGGTAGGAGCTGGAAGAGACTGTGGGAGGGATGGGTGGTGTCCTTCACAATACTGGTGGCTTTGCTGGAGCACCATGCAAGGAAAATGTCCATGATAGAGTGGAGAGGGACACCGATGATCTTTGTAGCTGTATTCAATGTTCGCTGTAGTGTTTTGCGGTCTGCGGCGCTGCATTTCCCATACCAGACAGTGATGCAGTTGGTCAACACACTCTCAATGGTGCCCCTGTAGAATGTGTTGAGGATGGGTGGAGGGAGACTCACTCTTTTCAGCCGGCGCAGGAAGTGGAGGCGCTGCTGGGCCCTCTTGGATACTGATATTGTGTTGGTGGTCCAGGTGAGATCCTCTGTGATGTGCACCCCCAGGAATTTAGTGCTGCTGATTCTCTCCATGGTCGTGCCGTTGATGGTCAGTGGGAGGTGGTCAACAGAGTTTCTCCTCTGACAGGTCAACCTCCTTTGTCTTCCCCACATGGAGGGACAGGTTGTTAGCACTTGCCAGTATCCCCTAAGCAAGTCAAGCTTTCTGACGAATATGGCAGATCCCACCCGGTCAACGCAATCATCAGTCCTAGTCAGTGGAAAACAATCAGGTCGGGCGACAATATTGACTTAGTGGAAGTCGGCACAAAAACTATATGTACCGTCGGATTTGTAACCAACGTGCACTGTGAACTCCATGCACTTAAGCTAGTCTGAGCAATGTTGTTGGCTAGCATATATTCTACCTCTTTTTGCGAGAGAGCATGCTTTGTAGAGTTAACCCAATACAGATGCTGTTTTAATGGCGCTGTTGACCTTAAGTCAATGTCGTATTTCAAGACAGATGTTTGACTTGGCACGTCACTAAAGAGCTGAGGAAAATTTTTACTAAAGTTACAACATCTGCTATTTCCATTTCTGAAAGATGAGGGAGGTGCTCAGTTCTTTAATCAACCTTTAACAGCACATTGAAAAAGATTTTCAGCTTCCTCTCCTCTGCAACAGAAGATAAGACAACTGAATCAGGTTTAACAATTGTATAGTCTTTAACAGTTTTTGTTGCTGGCGGGGGAGAATCAGCCTTAACACTGGACTGACGCTCATAGTAAGGTTTTAGCATATTTACATGGCATACACACATCTGTCATCGCCTGTCTGGAGTTGTAATCACGATCAGAGACTTTTATCTTGATTACATAGGGGCCACTGTATCGAGCATGCAATGTGGAACCAGGAACAGGACTAGTACTTTATCACCTGGTTCAAACGCATGTTCTTTTGCTTTGTTGTCAAACCATGATTTCACACACTTCTGCACACTAAGTTTTTGCTTGCAAGCTCTGTACATACAAGTATGGAAATAGCTAACTAAATAGTGTCTTCCAAGTCCTTACCAACCTCTAGACAGTAAGCACGCAACATCGATTTAAGAGTCTAGTTAAACTGCTCCAGTGCTCCCTGACTCTCAGGCTTTTCAGGACTTGCGGAAAACACTCTCAAAATAAAATGTTACGCCCTGATCACGAAGGCCAAACAGGGAGAAGAATTTGAGCAAGGCTTCGGTTACTGCTTTTGCCGTAATCTTCCACAGAGGAATGGCCTCTGGGAAGCGGGTAGCTACACTCATTATCATTAAAAAATACTGGTAGCCGGATTAGGAGCGTGGAAGTGGAACAACACAATCTATGATTATATGACCGGTATTGGATACAGATGAGCAAGCAGAATCAACTGGTTAGGTTTGCCAGCCAGCTGACAATCATGACAGGTTTTTCAGTATTGCACCACATCCCACTTTAAACCAGGCCAGAAAATGCAATGAAGGACACAACGACAGGTTTTAGCAACACCCATGTTTGAACAAAGAGATATCTCTATTCAGTGGTTGTGTATAATTACTTATTTCTGACTATATTATTAAGTATATTATTAAGAGTGATCGAGCCAAACCAGGTGATCACTGTTCTCTGCAAATTAACATTCAGGCTCATTGTCATCCCCCTTCCACTAAATGATGTTTGAAATGAGCAGAGCTTATTGTGTTGGCTGTCACTACATTAAATAATTCTACAAGACTACATTTGATTTCACCAGCATCATGTGAATTAATTTTCATGACGATTAAGTTTGTATTACCTATCAATAGCTCACTCCTGATAACCATGTTATAACTTTATTTTCTGTATAGAGTGCAGCAGTTTCACTGCTTCGGCTCGGCTCACGCACTGCTTTGGTGTGCAGTGTAAAACTAGCATAAGAAGGCACTTAAATGTCCTAATTACCAAGAAGAAAGTACTTAGTACTAAGTCGCAGGTGTCTTGCTATAAAAACATGAGTTCCGATTCAAAAAGCTTGGACGAGCCCCCAATTATTTTACAGCCAACCACAGCTGAAAGTAACACCATGGACTACAACACAAATATAGGCTAAAAAAAAGGGTATTTTAATCAGTAATGACTTAGTGGAAGAAATATATTTTATCATAAACACAGCATGTCAAAAGCCACACAGCAGTTGCCAGTTGAAGGCTCTCTCCACCCTGAGCAGGTCAACTGGTGTGGATTTATATTGGAACTGAACAAGGGCTGCCAGCAGTCCAGCCAAACAAAACAGACTAAGGAAACTGCCACCAAGTGGATAAGAGGGACATAACACAGACTAATAGCAGTGACTAGCAAGGAAAGAACTAAAGGTGCTCTTGAAACTGACTGGAGGGTTCTGTAGAGGATGAGAGGATATCTCCATTATGATTTGAGGTTTGGACTCTGTCACCATCTTCAGTAAGTCCAGATTTGACTCTCAGGACAGACCTGCCTTCCTCACGGCAAACCACAGCAAAAAACACAAACATTTTCATAATAGTCCTGCATACCCTGAATACACCATATCTGTTGGTGAGAATGTACAGTGAGATGTTTATAGCTAGCTTCCTGAATAATAACACATGTGGTTTAATGGTATGTTTCTACTTAAGAGTTCATTTATTTCAAATCACAAACTATAGGCCCACTTAAAAACTTGTTCTGGTGCCAGAGTTTAAAACATCTTGCAGACAATAAAAGCCATCAGTGAATGCTGTGTGTGATGTCTCAGAGCTTCCTGTTTAAGGGAACAATCTACATCTGCTCATGTCACTTCCTCTTTGATCAGGTACATGGCGATAATCCACCCGCTGAAGCCCCGCCTCTCTGCAACGGCCACGAAAGGCATGATCGCCTGCGTGTGGATTCTGGCCGTGATTCTGGCATTTCCGCTGTGCTTTTATTCCACAACACGAGTGGTTCTGCCCAGAACACTCTGCTATGTGGCTTGGCCACGACCTGCAGACGACCCCATCATGTGAGAGATGGACAGTTGATAGATGAACTTTATAGATTGGCACTAAAAAATAATCCTTTATCAATGTCAGTTATGTTTAATTCAGATACGTTTTCATGATACCTTCCTGACTGTGTGTGTTCTTTAGGTATCATGTGATTGTAGCAGTGCTGGTTTATCTCCTGCCTCTCGTGGTAATGGCTGCCACCTACAGCAGGGTCGGACTCACTCTGTGGGGGGGTGAAATTCCAGGACATTCCTCAGAAAACTTGCAGGATCAGCTAAAGGCCAAACGAAAGGTGCTCACACTGATATGAACATGTGGCTTAAATGTGATTGTGATTTAGAATCACAGTGATGTGATCTAAAGTGAGAATGTAATGTGATCTGTTATGTCTACATCTTTCATTAATGAGAAAATAAAAATCTAATAAAATAAAGTTTCTTTTGTAAAATACTTTGTTTTATTTTTTCTCCCAATTTGGAATGCCCAATTCCCAATGCGCTCTAAGTCCTTGTGGTCACATAGTGATTCGCCTCAGTCCGGGTGGCAGAGGACGAATCCCAGTTGCCTCCGTGTCTGAGACAGTCAACCCGTGCATCTTATCACATGGCTTGTTGAGTGCGTTGCCACAGAGACATAGTGCGTGGGGAGGCTTCACGCCATCCACCGCGGCAACCATGCTCAATTCACCATGCGCCCCACCGAGAACAAACCACATTATAGCGACCACGAGGAGGTTACCCCATGTGACTCTACCCTCCCTAGCAACCGGGCCAATTTGGTTGCTTAGGAGACCTGGCTGGAGTCACTCAGCATGCCCTGGGATTCGAACTAGTGAACTAGCGAACTCCAGGGGTGGTAGCCAGCGTATTTTACCACTGAGCTACCCAGGCCCCCAGTTCTGTAAAATATTAAAGTCAGTGTTAGGGTTAGGGACATGGGTTAAGGTTTCTATGGATGCAACCCAAAAGTTGGGATTTAGGTTTTGGGGTGAGGTTGGGTTGTAAAAGAATTTGTTATTGAAAACTTTTTGTCAGAAATCTTGCAGTGGTGTTTGATGATCAGCGTAACATCAAGGACCACATCGCAAAGACTGCCGGATCATGCAGATTTGCACTATACAACATAAGAAAGATCAGACCCTTCCTATCAGAGTATGCTACACAGCTCCTCATCCAGCCTCTTGTTATATCTAGACTGGACTAATGCAATGATATTCTGGCAGGACTTCCTGCATGTACAGTTAAACCTCTGCAATTGATCCAGAACGCAGTGGCACGATTGGTCTTTAACGAGCCCAAGAGAGCACGTCACACCTCTTCTAATCAAACTGTGCTGGCTGCCAATGGTGGCTTGCATCAAATTCAAGGCATTGATGCTCGCATATAGAACAGCCACGGGTTCCGCTTCCACTACATTAAGGGTTAGCTCTATCTACACTCACTACTCCAAGTCTGTATGCCAATCCAAAAGCTTGCAATTGGTGAGTGAGCAGCGCCTTGTGGTGCCATCTCACAGAGGCAGAAAATCCCTTTCCTGAGCTTTCACTTCCACCGTTCCTTGCTGGTGGAACGATCTTCTGAACTCCAGATGATTCTCTACTTTTAAGAAACATCTGAAATCGCATTTCTTCTGTGAACGCTTGACCCAGTTCTTCTACTTTCACCACTGTCCCTCATTTCTTCTCTACTTGTACTTCTCTGAGCAATTTAAAACTTTGTATTGCAGCACTGCTCATTTGACAAATTGCTTTTTTTGTATTCCTCATTTGTAAGTCGCTTTGGAAAAAAGCATCTGTTAAATTAAAAAATGTAAAATGTTTCTCTGCAAGTTATTTAAAATTTTGTTAGGAGAGCCCAAAATTCCATAGTGCAGCTTTAATTTAAATTAAAAGCTTAATATCATTTAATACTTTTACAAATGAATATAGGATACTATTGAATAATTAAAAAGTGAACACTTGGAATACTGTGGATTAATGCTGAATGATTCTATGCATAATAACAATAAGACTTACTTATTTACTCTTTTATTCTAGCAACATGACAAGCAATAAAGACTCATCTGTCTCGATGTTCTTTTATTGAACTTCAGTGTATGTTCATCTTTAGTTCATGAAAGAAGGTGTTTGACATTCATCCCTTTCTGATACAGCCATCTTGTGGAGTTTGGTGCTGTAAGCGATTTTATTTTCATGGAAAGGTAAAACATTTTCCTACTCCCTGAAAGATATTAATGAAATAATTGTCGTGAGATATCTCACCGGTCTCTGTGACAGCTCTAGACTCTGTAAACAACAAATAAAAATGTGTCCGCGGGCTGTGGTCTCTCATGGTTTCGACCTGTCAATCATTTTGCGGATTCTCATAGTATTGCAGTTGCAGTGAATTATTGAGGCTTAATGCCATTTTTATGCCATGTTGTTCATAACAGTTGTCAGTTGAGGGCGCTATTTTGCTGCTTTTGTTTTTAACAACCGTTTCTGCTCGTGTCGGTCTCAATAAAGCTCATTTGTTATTTTTGGAGGGCGGGGTTTTGGAAAAAGGGGGCATGGCTAATCCAACAACTCAGTCTCGTGGAAGCAGAACTGCTAAAATTGCTTACAGCACCTTTAAGCTTTTAATATATTAGAGTCAATTTATATTGACAGGCATTGTATTGATCTATCTAACAATGTGTTTGATAGATGATATTATATTATGTTTACATTCTCATAAATATTTTATATTTTACGGTTAGAGTAGGTAAATAATCAGAAAAAAAAAAACTGAAAGAGTGCATTTAAATAAAATACAAGACTCCATCTGCCAGAAAAAAAATAGACTAAATTGTTGAGTTGGTGAATTTATAAACTTAGTTCTGTAAAAGTTGATTTTGTGGATTTCTAAACTTATTTCCATAAAGTGTGTTTTAAGAGACACAGAGATGTCACGTTACTCACAGCTGACTGGTTCAGTATCTATTAGCGACCTGTTACCCAGAACAAAAGCTTTTCCAAAGCAGGTTAGCTGTGCAGCATAAGTTACTGTGGCAATGAACACTGGTAAAAAACTGACCCACCTTAGTGATACTAAAAATCCAGGGTTGGCGCAAACTAAACTAAAACTTTCCTGACTAGCCAGCGAAACAGGCTTCATGGTAGAGACCCCAGCTATAATATACTCCAGTTGTTCCCCTTTCAACCACTGAGGTGCACTGTATCTGCTTTTTTTCTAGAGGACTTTGTGATTTTGTAATATTCAGTGTGTCTTGTGGTTTCATGTCCTGCTGAGGGTTTGCCCATTGGAGAAAAGTTCCCGGCCTAATCCTAACCCCCTGACCCGACCCTACCTGACCTTACTCTTAATGAGTCTGTAAGACTGTGACCTGATTAGTCTGATATACGTGTGTATTGTGTCTGACCTGCAGTTCATCTAGTCTTTACATGTAAAATTATTTTTAAATCAAGTCTTGTGATCATTTTTTTTTTCTTTGTCGTTGTCTTGTTCGCTTGTGTTCTGGATGTTTTTGAAAATTGTTGTTTTGTAAATAAATCGTCACATGGCCTCACAAGTCACCCTCATTACACGATCACTCATGTATTTATTTTTTCAGAGTTTTATGATTAATGTTGTTGTCATGTTGTGTTTAGGTTGTGAAGATGATGGTGATCGTGGTGGTAACATTTGCGGTCTGTTGGCTGCCGTATCACGTGTATTTCATTGTAACGGGACTCAACAGAGAGCTGAATAAATGGACGTTCATCCAGCAGGTTTATCTGTCAGTGCTGTGGCTGTCAATGAGCTCATCAATGTACAACCCTATTATATACTGCTGCCTGAACAGCAGGTACCACACCACATACACACTACACACACACACACACTACAAACCACACACACACTACACCAGGGGCGGACTGGCCATAGGGAGAACCCGGGACTTTTCCCGGTGGGCCGGCCACGAAATGGGGCCAAACGGGCGGCGACACACTACACATTACACACTACACATCAAACACCTCACACACACTACACATTACACACCACACACACATTACACACCACACACACACACTACACATTACACACCACACACACACTACACATTACACACTACACATCACACACCTCACACACACTACACATTACACACCACACACACACATTACACACCACACACACACTACACATTACACACCACACACACACTACACATTACACACTACACATTACACACCACACACACACACATTACACACCACACACACACTACACATTACACACCACACACACACTACACATTACACACTACCCATTACATACTACACATCACACACCTCCCACACACTACACAATACACACCACACACACACTACACATTACACACTACACATCACACACCACACACACACTACACATTACACACTACACATCACACACCTCACACACACTACACATTACACACCACACACACACTACACATTACACACTACACATCACACATCTCACACACACTACACATTACACACCACACACACATTACACACCACACACACACTACACATTACACACTACACACACATTACACACCACACACACACTACACATTACACACCACACACACACACTACACATTACACACCACACACACACACTACACATTACACACCACACACACACACTACACATTACACACTACACATTAGACACTGTAATTCTGAGTTCCACAAAGATGTCAATAGTTTTTCAACTCATAATTATGGTAATTCTGTAAATTCTCAAAACATGATGTGAATGCAGAATAAGAGTGTGTTGGCGTGTTTGTGTTGCAGGTTCCGTGCGGGATTCAAGCGAGTGTTTCGCTGGTGTCCCTTCATTCATGTGTCGAACTGTGACGAGTTAGAACTCCACACGATCCGCTTCATACAGAACCGCCAGAGCAGCCTGTACACGGTCACACGCATGGATTCTAGTGCCGATGCCAGTGCAAACTCCACGAGACGCAAGAGCTCATGCGGCAGTCACCGCAGCAGCCAA
Source organism: Myxocyprinus asiaticus (assembly GCF_019703515.2). Taxonomy (NCBI): domain Eukaryota; kingdom Metazoa; phylum Chordata; class Actinopteri; order Cypriniformes; family Catostomidae; genus Myxocyprinus; species Myxocyprinus asiaticus. The sequence goes on from NC_059372.1 coordinate 135,776, forward strand.
TCGCGGACCTCCACACGCCTGTCACTCAATGGTGGTCTCTGTGGCAACCCTGTAAGCACAGCAGGGAAAGAACTCAGCTAAGAGCCAATCACAAACAAGAACACAAGAACTTCACATCAGCCACCGTAGCTCAGTCAACAACTTATATTCTCACTGTAGGTATATATATATATATATATATATATATATGTGAAATTAAACACACTTTGTTTTCAGTATTCAGACCTGAAGTAAATTTTCGTGAAGTATGTTCTCACATTAGAGCTTTTGGTTTGTTTGACGTCAGAGTTGAATTCTGTGTAGTGCGGTTTTAAACCAACGCACCACTCTGTCGAGTTGGGTCTTGCTATTTCCAACACATATCCATACAACAAAGAAAGGAAAAACACCAATGCTGAAAAATAATGCAGGTTTATTCCATAATCAATCCAGAAACGAAATTAATCAATTTCCAGGTTTTGAGCATGGTTGAAAAACTTGTTGGCTTTCTTTGCCCAACTTACCTCGCTTGTCCAAATAACCACACCCCTAAATAAGTCATGACCCCTCGCTTCCTGGCGATTCTGGGTTTTAACTAATCAAATAAGTTTATCTCTATAAAGTTATAACCAAAATATCAAATCATTAAATGGAGTGTGAATAAACCAAGATAATAAATATAATTTTTTACAATTAAATGCAAGGTGGCTCCAACACCTAATTGTCAAAGCATTTAGTATGCAATTACCTCAATAAATAAAAAATGGAGCCATAATACAAGAATAGATTTCTTATCACATAATTCTGCTAACATTAGTACAGTTATTCATACACATCATCAGTTTATTAAATTATACATTGAGCATCACAGTTTTTCTGTGTTTTTTATAAGTGTGCATTTAGAATTAATCTTCAGTCTATAGGTACATGCACATGTTTTGTTCAGTTTATCATACAATCCATTATACAGAAATTTACAAATTGTCTCTACAGTTCAATCCTTGTAAGTCACTGTCAAGTGTACAATCAGTAAGTCCGAAGTCAGTGCAAGTGAAAGTGTAAAAGTGCTGGAGCTTAAGAACTCTTCAGGTGTGCATCAATCTGTCTCTGGAAGGAAACAGAGTTTGCTGATTGGTATATCGAGTACACTGTTCTTGGTTTTGACCCGGACCTGCCATACAAGACCTTTGGAATCTGCCATAATTTCCAGGATTCTACCCATTCTCCAACAATTCCAAGGGATGTTTTCTTCAATAACAAGGACAAGGTCTACAGGTTTTATTTTATGTGTCTTCTTATTCCATTTTTGCCAGCCTTGCTGTAGAGGTTGATTCTCCCTGGTCCAAAACATCAGCAATGTACTGGACTTGCCTCCAGAGTTTTTCTGGTATACTGGTCCTCTTTTCTGAAGAGCCCAGGTGGAAGAGGTGGCCAACTCTTGAGTGGCAACAAGTGGTAAGTTGTGAAAGCCTCTAAATTACTTGGGTGATCTGAAGCTTTGGTAAGCTGACTGTTCATGATGGCCTCTATCGCACTCAAGGCTGTATGCAGTGCTTCATCAGTAAGTGCTTGCTCTTTCAGCACACACTGCAGGATATATTTGGCTGAGCAGATCAGGCACTCCCAGAGACCTCCATGATGAGCCCCAAGTGGTGGGTTAAATTTCCACAAAATACCCACTCCTTGTAAGGCATAAAATATATTGTTTTGATCCAGGGCCTTAATGGCTGTCCTGAGTTTGTGATTGGCACTCTCAAAATGAGTTTCATTGTCTGATCTCAGCTCCAGTACAGGGCACACAAAACACCGGTAGATCAGACATCTTTTGTTGTGCTGCCGTTGCATGCAAACAATGACAAGTGATGCATTCTTTAATCATTCTCCGCACCATTGCACCGGCATGGGGAATCCAAAAATGTTGACGTAGTTTTGACAATGTGTGATTCTTTCCACAACACCCAACTTGGTCATGCACATCACATAGGATAAGCTCTTATATGAGACTGGTTTTGAGGATTATTGCTGGGCATTTCTGTTCTTCTGGCAAGAAGGTTTAGCTTAAACTACCTCCAACTCTCAAGATTCCATCAGCCATATGTGGGTCCAGTTTGTAGAGAGAAGTTGTTCTTCCAACACTGTTTACCTTTCTCCAACAGGGCAATTTCTTTTTAAAAATATTCTTGCTGAATTAACCATACAATATATTTCTCAGCATGGTCTATGTCTTCCACTGAAAGAGTTGAGTAATTCAGGACCTCTTTTGTCAATCACATGAGAAGTCTTGCAGAGAGATTTTTCTTTGGTCATTTTATCAATCTGCTGCCATGCCGATCTCAACTTTTTAAACGCAACCTTCAGTCTAAGAAGCCATTCCACACTGGTTTGCAGTTTTTTTTCCAAGAACAGAAGTGTGAGATTAACTTCATCAAAGGGTTTTCCTTTTTTAATTCAGTGCTGCAGGCAACTATGTCTCTTTTTACTTCAGGGTCATTAGCAGATACTTGCTTCACTGGAAAAGGCTGTGGCCAATGTGTCTCTGGAAAGTCAAGGAATTGTGGAGCCAAAATTTGTCTTGTGGTTGAAAGGAATGCTGTGGCTCTTAGGTCACGAGATGTGTGATCAGCAGGGTTAAGCTCTGAGCTTACGTATCTCAGTTTTGATGGTTGCATCAACTTGGTAATAATGGTGAAAATTGGCAACAAAGATCTTGAAATATTTGTTTCTGTTCGCTTGGTATTTCAAAACAGCCGTGCTTTCGGACCAGAATACAGACTTTGACATTGCAATTTGCAGCTCCATTCTTAATAGATGATCAATTCATGCAGCTTAAACAGCTGCTATAAGCTCGAGCCTGGAAATGATTGTATACTTAAGTGGAGCAACATGGGATTTCAGAAATGGTACATGTACATTATTATGACAGTCCATTAGTCTTAGATATGACACATTTCCATAGCCCTTTTCACAAGCATCACAAAATTGATGCAGTGGGGCAGTCTTCAGCTTCACAAAACCTGGAGGTAAGCATCTTCTCACCTTGAAAGGATGCAGCTCTGGTAAATCAGTCAGCCAGTTTTGCCATTGTTCAGCAAAAACTTCAGGAATGCTGTAACCCCAACTACATTTTTACTTACAGAGATCTTGTAGTATTTGTTTTCCAACAAGAATCACTGGTGATGGTCACCACTTTGGCCCTCTTTTCTTGAGGAGTGACAGTCAGGACGTCCCTGAAATTAAATATCCACCTTGTCAGCCTGTATCCTCCTTGTGCACAAAGATCTGTCAATTCTTTATGAAGTGAAACAGCTTCTTTTGATTACTGCATATACTTGAGAAAGTCTGGGTACTATTCATGATTGTTTATAGCTATTTGTTTGAGGGCAAAGCTAACACAGCTGGGGACAAATATAGTGCCAAAAAGATGCACTATTATCCTATAGTCCACTAAATCTGTGTTTACATTGTCATCAGGTCATCAGCGAAATCAAAGGAAGTCTGTATCTTCACTCGTACTTGATGGAACATGCTCTCAATATCCTCCATTAATGCAATGGGCGAAATCTAAGCAACTCCAAAAAGGCTGCTGGTCAAGTCTGGGCCTGGCAGCAACTCATTGTTCAAAGACATTCCACAAAAAGATGAAGCACAATCAAAAACTTTTCCGATCGTTTGCTTTTTAGGGTGAAAGACACCATGTCTTCATGGCTGCAACATCTCTGATGGAACGAGCTCTGCATAGCCTTTACCAGTCATATCACTCATGAAAGCCTTGTACTCTTCAAAATAGTTATAATTCCTCTTGAATTCCTTCATGAGCTGAATTGCCATTTGTCTGTTTTTTGACATTATTACATTTGGATTTCTGAATGGTAGTTGTATGTAATAATGTTTGTTTTTCAGAACAGCAGTTTTTTCCACAATTTCCATGAACTGGTGGTCATCTACAGACATCTCTGCCTTGTCGACAGATTGTTCTATAAAGCCCTGATTGTACTGCATTTTCACTAGCTCTTCCAAAATAGAAGTTGATGTTTATTTAGTGTGTGTGGAGGCTCACACTATTCCACGCGCCCCACCGAGAGCAAGAACCACCATATAGCGACCACGAGGAAGGTAAGCCACGTGACCCTCCCTAGCAACGGGACGAATTGGTTGCTTTGGAAGCCTGGCTGGAGTCACTCAGCACACCCTGGATTCGAACACGTGATTCCAGTGGTGGTCTTTGCTTGCTGAGCTACCCAGACCCCTAGAAGTTGATATTCTGTTGCCGTATAAAACATGATGTCTGTGCTTACTGGTGGTACTGGTGGCTTGTGGAAGTGGTATTAGGGAGGCCAGCAGGGGGTGCTCACCCTACAGTCTGTGTGGGCCCCAATGCCCCAGTATAGTGATGGGGACAGTATACTGCATCCTTCGGATGAGACCTTAAATCGAGGTCCTGACTCTCTGTGGTCATTAAAAATCCCAGGGTACTTCTCGTAAAGAGTAGGGGTGTAACCCTGATGTCCTGGCCAAATTACCCCCATGGGCCCTTATCAGTCATGGCCTCCTTATAATCCCCATCTATAAATTGGCTATATCACTCTACTCCCTCCTCTCCACCTATAGCTGGTGTATGGTGAACGTTTTGGTGCACTATGGATGCTGTCGCATCATCCAGGTGGATGCTGCACACTGGTGATGGTTGAGGAGAGTCCCCTGTTCACAATGTCAAATCAAAATCAAATCCCTTTATTGTCACTCAACCATATACACAAGTGCAACAATGGGTGAAAGTCTTGGGTGCAGTTCCGAGCAACATACAGTAGCAGTATGACAATTACAATAAACATCTGATTTACACATAACACATTTTACACATCTGTTACACAACACAATATACAATATACACCTAATAATATACAATTTACAGTATACACAAAATAAGAAGACTGTATACAAAAAAATAATAATAATATACAATATACAGTATATACAAAATAAGAAGACTGTATACAATAAAAATACACTGTACCCCCCCATGTAATCAGTGGAAATAAATATGAAGTGTTCTGTTGACATTCAGCTGTCAGTTGATAGTCAGTTGCCAGTGTGTTATTAAGAGAAGTATAAAATGTGAGTCCAGTCTGAGGCTAATAATGTGCTGTGCTGATATATGTATCGTGAGCGACCAAGAGTTCAAAAGTCTGATTGCTTGGGGGAAGAAGCTGTCATGGAGTCGGCTGGTGCGGGTCCTGATGCTGCGATACAGCCTGCCTGATGGTAGCAGTGAGAACAGCCCATGGCTCGGGTGGCTGGAGTCTCTGATGATCCTCCAAGCTTTTTTCACACACCGCCTTGTATATATTTCCTGGAGGGAGGGAAGCTCACCTCCGATGATGTGTCTGGCAGTTCGCACCACCCTTTGCAGTGCTTTGCGGTTGTGGGCGGTGCTATTGCCGTACCAGGCGGAGATACAGCCAATCAGGATGCTCTCCACAGTGCAGGTGTAGAACCGTGTGAGAATGTGGCGGTTCATTCCAAACTTCCTTAGCCGTCTCAGGAAGAAGAGGCGCTGATGAGCCTTCTTCACAACGACTTCAGTGTGGATGGACCATGTGAGTTCCTCAGTGATGTGGACACCCAGGAACTTGAAGCTGCTGACTCTCTCCACTGGTGCTCCATTGATGGTGATGGGACTGTGTTCTCTGTCTTTTCTTCTGAAGTCCACCACAAGCTCCTTTTGTCTTACTGACGTTGAGGGAGATGTTGTGCTCCTGACACCAGTGTGTCAGAGTGTGCACCTCCTCTCTGTAGGCTGTTTCATCATTGTCAGTGATCAGACCTACCACCGTCGTGTCATCAGCAAACTTAATGATGGCATTGGAGTTATGTGTTGCCACACAGTCATGTGTGTACAGGGAATACAGTAGTGGGCTGAGAACACAGCCCTGTGGGGCTCCAGTGTTGAAGGTCAGTGATGAGGAGATGTTGCTGCCTATTCTAACCACCTGGCGTCTGCTTGACAGGAAGTCCAGGATCCAGCTGCATAGTGAGCTGTTTAAGCCCAGAGCCCAGAGTTTCACATCAAAAATGTAAAGCGTTTTGAGTGTTGTGTCAGAAAAGCGCTATATAAATGTAACATTTATTAATTAATTCATGTTGTCAATATTTAGGGGACCGTTCACCACCCATCCAAGGACGGTCTTAACAGCATAATCCCCACCTTCAACGCTATTGATAATCTTCCACGGTTCCAAAGACTTTGGAGCATTGACCCCAATTAGAAGACAAACAACAGTGTTTAGATATTTGAGTTTTACCTCATCCAAAAATGGCCATGGTTCAAGATCCTCCTGTAGGAGCACATTATCCTTACTAACTTGCATCAACTTCTGATTGTACACATCAGGCAGACACACAAATGTGTCTTCACCAAGCCCTGCTACCTCTAACCCAGCTATCTTGAAGCTGTTGACATGGCCCTTTTTATTTTAGTAGGATCCCTTTCATCAATAACCCTAACCCATCAATGCTTCTGTGCTGAAGGTTGCTGAGCTTCCTAAATCCAAGAAACAGCTTACAACAGCTTTTTAATTTTCAAGATCACCGCAACAATTTCTCAATAAATATAACATGCGTGCAGTCTCATTTCGAAAACACTTGAACTTGATCTTCATCGTGCATCTTCAGACAAACAAAAGCAGTGTCAAGCAGTCTTTGTCAAACAAGCGCTTTAAAGTAAGAATAAAAAACTCTTCTTTGTTCTCACAGAAATGTCTTTGAATCCTATGTGTCCACTGACATTCCAACTGCAGAAGTAATATCCATTATATACAACAATCCATCAACATCAGCCAAGTTTTCAACTTAATGTAGTGCCGTTTTAAACCAACGTGCCACTCTGTCGAGTTGGGTCTTGCTATTTCAAACACATCAAAGAACAACAAAGAAAGGAAAAACTCCAGTGCTGAAAAATAATTCAGGTTTATTCCAGAATCCATTCAAAAACTAAAATAATCAATTTCCAAGTTTTGAGCATGGTTAAAACAGCATCTGGCCAACAGAATAAAGCATCTGGCCAATGGACAGCAGTTATTCATTTATTCAGTCAGGAATAATGCCAGCTTTTCTAGCATTACTACAAAACGTACAATTTTTACCCAGCTGTGTCAGTGTTAATTCCACTGTATGTTAGTTCTGTTTTTTGTGTTCTCTTTTCTGGATCTTTTGTTTAAAAATGGTGATACAGCACAGATCAGATCAGTAACCATTGTTGGGTAGATTACTTATGAAATGTAATCTGGTACTGATTACAAATTACACAACTAATGTAAATCTGTAATGTAATCTTTTAAATTACTATTTTTAGGTAATCTGATTACTTCTGGATGACATTAATTTAGCTAACCCTAAACATCTGATTATACATGTAATCCAATTACAAGTATTTCATTTTTGTAATCTTATTATGTAATTCAGTTTATATGAAATCTCTTATGTTCCAACACTGTCAGTAACTTTATTAACTGTCAAGCAAAATTATTAACCACATACATTCTTAACGCACATTGTTTATACAGTTCCAGTTTTGCAATGCATCTGTTTTTTATTGTCTGTAGAAGAATATTAGTTAAGTGTTCATAACCAGAAGTGTTGAAATAATAAAGTGTTATGGTTATGGTATTATGTATGTCACCCCTCTGCCTGGTATAGATATTCTCTGAAGAACCAAGTAAACAATTAAATTTGTAATGTACTTTCAAACTCGTTGTGTAAGTTCTGATTACCAGGCCAGATGCTCACAATAACAGGACTAATTATATTCTGTGTGTGTGTGTGTATTCATTCAAAGGTCTGGATTCACAAATTGTCTGGAAGGTATATATATATGCCATCTGTATGTTGTCACTGTCAAATGATAAAGAATGTGAAAAGTGTGTTTTCAGTTCATATGCCTCATCACTCATTCAATTTGTCTTCACTTCCATTCATTCATTCATTGATGTGTGAATGAAATGACTATAAATTGTGGAAATGTGTCTTGTGTTGCACTACAGATGAAACACAAATGCTGGACACACACAATATAACTGAGAATATAGCAGTCTCATGTGTGTGCGTGCGTTCACGGGCACTGTCTGGTTTGTGTACACACAGATTTCACTGAATCAGCTGTAACAAACTCTAGTGATGCTACTGTCATCTGATTCAAACAGACAAACACATTTAAATGCTCAGCATCATTTATGTTTAAAATGATAAAACAATAGATACTGTACAACACACTGACAGGCACAGGACCATAAATGGCAGTTTTCAGGGTAAGTTTACGTTCACACACAGACTGGCACTGTGTTTAATGTGTAATTCATCACACTCACAGCTCCGACAGCTCGACTTTAAACAGGATTAAACAGATTCAACCTCTAATAAACATCTGAACTGTAAAACAAACACTGTCGCCTCACAACACACACACACACACACACACACACTGATCCTGCAATCATTTCACTGTTGAACATCATCTAGAGTTTATGAACACTGTCTCCAGCAAATCCAGACAAACTCTCAGAGCATCACTGTCACATCCACACAACATGATCAATTATTAGTGGTTCTTAATAATTACTGATTATTTTTGCTCATATGATGATAAATAGTGTTTAATCATGATATGAACGTTGCAGACAGACACTCATGTGACTGTGTGTGTGTGTGTGTGTCATGGGTGTGTCATGAGTGCTTGAGTCAGTTTTCTGGTTCTCTGTTGCTCTGAGTTTTGATCAGGTAAGACACATTCTTATTCTTCTGCTATTTAGTGTCACATCAGCATTATAATTAATATCTGATGAATATCTCATTATATTCAGTATGTATATTTGAACTCTAGAGAGTTTCTATCTGAAGATAGATTGTGTGTTTTCAAGAGAAACATTGATGCATGTGCAGCGTTTAAAAACGTGTGTGTGTGTTTTGCCATGACATGATGAAGAACTGGAGGGGGTCAAAGGTAACAGTGATGTAAAAGTGTTTATGAGTGTGAGGCTTTTATGAGTTATTTATAGCAGTGTACTAGTGTAAGTGATGGAAGCAACATGCAGTAATGATTAAATGGTGTGTGTGTGTGTGTGTGTGTGTGTGTGTGTGTGTGTGTGTGTGTGTGTGTGTGCGCGCACAGGCAGGTCAAAGTTCAGTCTTACAGACGCAGGAACATCCAGAAGAATCATGGGTGAAAAAACACAACAAACAGACACTTGTGAGTACGGACACACACACACAAACACTGCTGTAATTCAGACTATTGTATGTGCATCAATATTCAACACAGTATATGTTGTCTTCAGTTCACTCTTCAGGTGCTTTCACACTTGCTTTCTGTTCACATCAGCTGTGTCTAAATATGCATACATCCCTACTATATAGTATGCCAAAAATAATATTCCAATGGAGTAGTATGTCTGAATCCTCAGTATTCATAAAACAGTAAGAGAGAAATACCCAGATGACCTACAACATCCTGCGAGATTGTGAAGTGCGGATCCACCGGACACTTTAAAATCCCATAATTCCACGGGATTCGAGGAGACGTCACATTCAAAACTCTAAATTAAAAAGAATGCTGATGAACCACAATTCGGATTACTCTGGTTTTGTTTAAATAATAAAACCAGAGTAGTATTATTTTCACAGTTATTGTTATTATATCATATATTCAGGTCATGCCTCAATACTCACATCCCCGGATGAAGTATGTCCAACAGTATATTCATCCTACTCACATACACCTAAATAACGTACTGTTTTACCAGCCAAGAGTTGCATCCATCATCAAACACAGTACGTACTCTGACAGTATGCGTTTTCGGACACAGGGTTATTATTTGGGTTGGAACAGCAGCCCGACTGCATCATCACAGTGAATACTAGCGGCAGCTATTTCACTGTGTTATTGTAGTATTTGTCTCTGGATTTATCATCAACAGCACAGAATGACTCTAGCATTTGTCTGCCGTGGATGAAGAATAAGAGCTGCTCGCTGAAGGCAATTTATTTGAAGACAAGCAGATGTAATAATTGCCACTGCAAGCAAAGACCAAATTATACATCATCAATTGCAGTTTACGTCTGCATTTAGGACGGATTGCATTCATATCTGCAGCGAACTGTACTGGAGTTCACATGAACCTCAGAACACCTTTTCAAGTGGACTCGAGTGCGGTTCAGAAAACATCTCTGGTCACACATGTAACCTCGGTTCCCTGAGATGAAGGGAACGAGACATTGTTGTAAGCACTATGGGGGGTGTCCTTCACACGACCTTGTTGAAACCCTTATACAATCATGGCAGTCCTCTGATTGGCAATGGTGTCTGAGCCTGGCCCCTTTAGGCTCCCAGTCAGCCTATATAAGCAGGACCTCAGTCACGATTTCTTTTTCAGTCACAAGTTTTTCACCTTTTTCACCCAATTTGGAATGGCCAATTCCCAGTGCGCTTTTAAGTCCTCGTGGTCGCATAGTGATTCGAGGAGGTTACCTCATATGACTCTACCCTCCCTAGCAACCAGGCCATTTTGGTTGCTTGGGAGACCTGGCTGGAGTCACTCAGCATGCCCTGGGATTCGAACTAGCGAACTAGTGAACTCCAGGGGTGGTAGCCAGCGTATTTTACCACTGAGCTACCCAAGCCCCATTCAGTCATGATTTCTTAAGAATCTTCAGGAGTGTGTCACTCGTGTTATGAAGTAGTAGTGCGACCAGCTTTTGCATGTCTCATTCCCTTCATCTCAGGGAACCAAGGTTACATGTGTAACCAGAGAGGTTCCCTTTCAGGGTTTTGAGGTGTGCGCGTATGCTCACAGAGACGAACGACGGAGTCGGAAGACAGAGTCAAAACGAACTCCTAAAAAGGAGATTTCCTGGCTTGGGAAAAGTGTGCTTTTCGCCCAGTTGACATTCAGACCCAGATTTTTTTAGATGGCAAGGCAGCAAGTCTCTGTGTTCACTCAGTAGTGCCTCTGATTGGGCTAGTAATAACCAATCATTGAGGTAATTCAAAACACGCACACCATTCATTTTCAATGGGGCGAGAGCCTCATCGATACATTCTGTGAACGTGTGGGGAGCCAGAGGCAGACCGAAAGGAAGGACTTTGAATTTATATGCAGTTCTTCTGCTGTGTGTGTCTTAGTCTTTTTTGTGTGGAGACTGTGAATCTCTCCGCACAACACCAGCACATCCTATGGTCGGACCACAGATTGCAAAACGCAGGTGAAGCGAGGTGGCCGGCGTACAAACTGAATCGTATAACCATGCTTGATCATTTTTTAACACCCAGTCTGACACGCCCTTGAGGGCTTGCCACGTGTTTGCGCAGTGGAACAGCGGGCTTATTGATTCACTTGCTATAGGAGATAGAGCGCCGCTCACCATAGGGAAGCGATTGAGCATAATATATGGGGTGTATGATACGTGAAGAGGAAATGGCCCTTTTTCTGAGAATGTGTGACTGTCCCGTGTTTGTACAATGGGCACTTTTTTACCCGATGAACAGTATTGGGTAAGAGGGGAGAAACACTGTGTGCCTCGAATCGAGCTTCTTCAGCTCTGGGCGATGAATAATGGTGAACTTTGGGCTCCTCTTCACGGGGCATGTCAGGAACGTTTCTGCTGCCCAGCCATGGTTTTTCCATCTGTGCGCTTTTCACGTTGAGACGGCAGGTGCTTACGCACGGTTTGCATGGATTCACAGAAGGCTCAGTAGTAGCTTTCAGCTGCGCTGGGGCAGCGAGAGATGGATTCTTTGCCGGGCGCTGACCAGAATTAGATCGGGAGCGTTCCGGGAAAAGGGAAGTGCTACTTCTCTTTGGCAGAATGTGTTTCAACGCTTGAGACTGCTTTTGCGCCGCAATGAAGCACTCTGAAAAGCCTTCCATGGCGTTACCAAAGAGACTGTCGGGCAACACCGGGGTGTCGAGGGCAGCTTTCTCTGCATCACGCATCTCCGTGAGAGTTAGCCTAATATGCCAGTCCTGAACCACCAGGTTGCTCATTGCTTTGCTGATGGCCTGAGTGGTAGTTTTCGTGGCTCACAGTGCCAAATCTGTAGTGGTGCGGAGCTCTTTGAACAGCTCTGGATCAGTACCTTGCTCATCCATTTGTTTAAGGAGCTTAGCTTGAAAAACCTGGAGCGCCTAAATGTTGTTGGGTGCTGAACCAGCTTGGCCCGCTGCTGTATAAGCTCTTCCAGCCAGTGCGGACATCAGTTGACACTGCTTGGAGTGTCAACTGAACTGTGATGTCAAACAAACCCAGATACAAACCAATAGAAAGTGTGAAAGCCTCTGAAAGCACCTTTATTCTTAACTGTGTGTGTGTGTGTGTGTGTGTGTGTGCATGCATGCACGCATGTGTGTGTATGTGTGTGTTTCTCTCTCAGATGAGCAAACAGAATCCAAATCAGCAGGTTTCTGTTCTAAACTCCAGCGGTGCCCAAAACCACACGGTTTTACTGCCTCAGTCATTACAAAAGGTGTGTGTGTCACTTACGAGAGTAAATAAGCTGAGCAATCTTTTAAAACTTTCATTAAATAACATTAAAAGAAAACAAGCAAAATGAAAGAAAGTTTAGTTTTAATACTGAAGCCTTGTGTATATTGTTCCTGGTTTCAGAAACACTTTATAACGAGGATACGTACAGTATATAATCATGTCCTAATAATATACTCTCACTTTGATCTGACATAAACATACAGAATTTTAATGAATTATCTTGTATTTATAACATTTGTCATTGTATGGAGCTGAATTATCACATTTCACCATTATGTACATTAGCAAGAATAAGTATGTGAACCCTTTGGAATTACCTAAATTTATGTATAAATTTGTCTTAAAATATGGTTTGATCTTCAGCTAAGTTACAATAATGGATAAACACTGTTTTTATAATTTTATTTTTTACTAATAACACAAATTATTGTATTGTTCTTGGACATATTGAATACATCATTCAAACATTCACAGTGTAGGTTGTAAAAAGTATGTGATCCCCTAGGCTAATGACGTCAACAAAAGCTAATTAGAGTCAGGAGTTTGCAAACCTGGCATCCAATTAATGAAACGAGATTGGACACTGCAGAATGCTCAGTGAGGTAAAAAGAACACTAGAGTGACAGATAAAGACTTGGAACTGGTTAACATCTCTGTTCATGAGTCTACTATACAGAAAACAATAAACAGGTATGGTGTCCATGGCAGGACATCATGAAGGAAGCCGCTGCTTTCCAACAAAAACATTGCTGCACACCTGAAGTTTGACAAAGACCACCTTGACACTCCACAAGACTACTGGGAAAATGTTTTGTGGACTGATGAAACTAAGATTGAATTGTTTGGGAAGAACACGCAGCACTACATATGGCATAAAAAGGGCACAGCATACCAACATGACAACATCATCCCAACTGTGAAGTACAGTGGAGGGAGCATCATGATTTGGGGCTGCTTTGCTGCTTTGCTGCCATCATCGAGAGTTTATCAAGATATCTTACAAGATAATGTCAGGGTGTCTGTGCACCAGCTGAAGCGCAGTAGAAGTTGGGTGATGCAGCAAGACAATGACCCTAAACATCAAAGTAAATCCACTACAGAATGACTTCAAAAAAAGAAAATTAATCTTTTGGAGTGTCCCAGTCAGAGCCCAGATCTTAACCCAATAGAGTTGCTGTGAATGACCTCAAGAGAGACACCAGACATCCTAAGAATATGTCTGAGCTGAAGCAGTTCTGTAAGGAAGAATGGACCAAAATTCCTTCTGAATGTTGTGCGGGTCTAATCCGCAGCTACCGGAAACACTTGAGGTTGAGGTTATTGATGCCAAAGGAGGATCGACCAGTTATTAAATCCAAGGGTTCACTAACTTTTTCCACAGCACTCTGAATTTTTCAGAATCAGAATCAGCTTTATTGCCAAGTATTTTTACACATACAAGGAATTTGTCTTGGTGACAGGAGCTTCCAGAGCACAAACAATACAACAACAAGACAGAGATAATAATAATAAATAAAATAGAATAAAACTAAAAAGTGAATTGAAAATAGAAGTATATATAGAAATACACAATAAGACAATATATATATATATATATATATATATATATATATATATATATATATATATATATATATATTTTTTTTTTTTTTTTAATAGGATGTGTTCAATAAAGATATGAATGATTATAATTGTTTGTGTGTTGTTATCTTCAGCACATTGTGTTTGTCTATACCTGATGAGATCACATTTTATGACCAATTAATGCAGAAAACCAGCTAATCCAAAGAGTTTACATACTTTTTTGCCACTGTACAGGAATTAATCAAAATTTGTGTTTGTTAAATTACACAAAAGTCAGTGTGTGTGTGTATTTTCAGGTGTGTTGCGGCTGCTGTTGTTCGGGGTGGTGTGGGCTGTAACGGGTCCAGCATGTTTTCCGGGTCAGAATCTCTTTGGGTTGGTGGTTCTGTTCCTGTCTGCTGTGTGTGGAGGAGAACTCATCAGTGTGTTCAGACGAAACAACACACCTGCAATACCTCCACTACTGGGTACAACACACTTACAAACACATTCTGCTACTGGGTACAGTGAACAAATATATAAGGCTTGTTCACACAGCAGTCAGAATATGTTTTAAAGCTGTAACGTCCTGGTTACTTGCGTAACCTCCATTCCCTGATTGAGGGAACGAGACATTGTGTCGATGTAGTGACAATAGGGGTCACTCTTGGGAGCCCGAGACACCTCTGGTCTTTGATAAAAGGCCTATGAAAATTGGCGAGTGGGATCTGCATCCAACTCCCCCGGACATACGGGTATAAAAGGAGCTGGTATGCAACCACTCATTCAGGTTTTATGCTGAGGAGCTGAGACAAGGTCCTGGCCATTTCAGCGGGTAGTTCAGTGTTGTGGCAGGAGGGACACAATAGGGGGGGTATTTTGAGTGGAAATACACATGGTCTTGCCGAACTTTGTCGGAAGTATGTCATATGGAGAAGTCCCATGGTAGGTCCTTCCCTACAGGGGAGGAGTTTCTACAAGCATGGTGACTGGGGCAGAGGGGCCTCAGCCTAAGACGCAGTTTACCAACAGGGAAATGAATTAGCGGAAGATATACGTCACATGGAGTTACCTACGGGGAACCACCACATGCGGAACACCTACCCCAGTACAAGGCTTAGTTAGCATGTGTACTGAGCCAGCAGCGAGTTTCTCCGCAAACTCGTCTGCCACAGGGCTCGGAGGAAATCATCCAGGGAACACAGTTTGTGAACACTACTGGGAGTCAACAGTGCATGTCTTCAGCTCAGGGGAGGTGAAAGGCGCTATGCGCAAGCGATACACCCGGCCAGCTCTCCCGGACTTACCTGCTTGTGCGTGCCACTACACAGGACGAAACCAGTTCCACCCGGAGACTGTAGAACCTCACAAAGGTGTTGGGTGTTGCCCAGCCAGCTGCTCTAAAAATGTCTGTTAGAGAGGCGCCACTGGTCAAGGCCCAGGAGGCCGCTGCACCCCTGGTAGAATGGGCTTGTAGCCCTGCTGGGGGCCGCACGTCCTAGGTGTGATATGCCATTGTTATGGCATCAATGAGCCAGTGGGCGATCCTCTGCTTGGAGACAGCACTTCCTTTCCACTGTCCACCAAAGCAGACAAAGAGCTGCTCAAAGACTCTAAAGCTCTGCGTGTGATCCAAATAGATGCGTAAAGCATGCACCGGACACAGCAACGTCAGGGCTGGGTCTGCCTCCTCCTGGGGCAGCGCTTGCAGGTTCACCACCTGGTCCCTAAAAGGGGTGGTGGGAACATTGGGCACATAGCCCGGTCGGGGTCTCAGGATCACGTAAGAGTAGCCCGGACTGAACTCCAGGCATGTTTCGCTGACAGAGAACGCTTGCAGGTCTCCTACCCTCTTGATGGAAGTGAGCGCAGTCAGGAAGGCAGTCTTCAAAGAGAGGTCCTTAAGCTCAGCTGACTGCAAGGGCTCAAAGGGGGCTCTCCGTAGACCCTGAAGAACTACAGAGAGGTCCCATGAGGGAACGAGGCGTGGTCTGAAGGGATTCAACTTCCTGGCGCCTCTTAGGAACCTGATAATCAGGTCGTGCTTCCCTAAGGACTTACCGTCCACTGTGTCGTGGTGTGCTGCTATAGCGGCTACATACACCTTCAAGGTGGAGTGGGACAGCCGCCCTTCCAACCTCTCCTGCAGGAAGGAAAGCACCGATCCGACTGTGCATCTCTGGGGGTCTTCGCGTCAGGAAGAACACCACTTAGCGAACAGATGCCACTTAAAGGCATACAGGCACCTCATAGAGGGGGCCCTAGTCTGAGTGATCATGTCTACCACCACGGGTGGTAGGCCGCTTAAGTCTTCTGCATCCCGTCCAGGGGCCAGACATGGAGATTCCAGAGGTCTGGTCGCGGGTGCCAGATGGTGCCCCATCCCTGAGAAAGAAGGTCCTTCCTCAGGGTAATTTGCCGGGGGGGGCTGTCGCGAGGAGCGTGAGGTCCGAGAACCACGTCTGGGTGGGCCAGTAGGGTGCTACCAGGATGACCTGCTCCTCGTCCTCCCTGACCTTGCACAGGTTCTGTGCAAGTAGGCTCACTGGGGGAAATGCATATTTGCGAAGTCCAGGGGGCCAGCTGTGAGCCAGCGCATCTATACCGAGAGCTGCCTCGGTCAGGGCGTACCAGAGCGGGCAGTGGGAGGATTCTTGGGAGGCGAACAGGTCTACCTGTGCCTGCCCGAATCGACTCCATCACTGGTCGTGATGACAACCGTGCACACCAGGTATTTGACACAGGGAATGAGGAAACTGCTCTTTTGCTGAACTGTTGGGTACCGCAGCCACTTGGGCATGCGGCAAAATTAAATAAAAAGGCAACAAAAGATTCTCCTCCTGGCCCTCCACCAGGGGATGGAGTGGTCTGCTTACCAGCTCCAAGGCAGTGGGTTTCGTCGTCCCTGGGTCGCCCGTCTCAGGGGCACTTCGAAGCCTTTCGTGGGTTCTTGGCAGCCGGCCGCGAGACAGGTGGCGTCTGCTTCCTGCGGTGGGCTCCACGCCGGGGGCCGAGCCGAAGGGGCGGGCTACGGCGGAGCTGGTGCAGTCACCGCAGGGGGACGCCCTTGGCAACGAGCAGGTGGGGTGTGGGATCTTGAGCCGCACTGGGGCAGAATGTGCCAGATAGCCTCCGTCTGCTGCTTCACTGTTGAGCACTGCTGGGCAAAGTCCTCAACGGTGTCACTGAATAGGCCAACCTGGGAAATGGGGGCAGCAAGGAACCGTGCCTTGTCGGCCTCTCCCATCTCAACCAGGTTGAGCCAAAGGTGGCGCTCCTGGACCAACAAGGCGGACATCGCTTGCCTGAGAGACCGCGCCGTGACCTTCGTCGCCCGGAGAGCGAGGTCGGTCGCTGAGCGCAGCTTCTGCATCAAATCTGGGGCAGAACTACCCTCGTACAGTTCCTTTAGTGCCTTGGCTTGGTGGACTTGCAGGAGAGCCATGGCATGCAGGGCAGTGGCGGCTTGTCCAGCGGCACTGTAGGCTTTGGCCATCAGGGACGACATAAACCTACAGGCCTTGGATGGGAGCTTTGGGCGCCCGCGCCAGGTGGCGGCGCTCCATGGGCATAGGTGCACCGAGAGCGCCTTATCCACCGGGGGAATCGCCGAATAGCCCCTGGCCGCCCCACCATCAAGGGTAGTGAGGACGGGGGAGCTGAAAGATCGGGACTGGGCAGTAAAAGGTGTCTCCCTCGACCTTGTCAGCTCCTTGTACACTCCTGGGAAGAAAGGAACTGGAGCAGGGTGTGGCTGTGAGCGGTGCTGCGAGCCCAGGAACCAATCATCGAGCCGTGAGGGTTCAGGGGAGAGCGGAGGGTTCCACTCAAGCCCAATGCTCACGACTGCCTGGGATAGCATGTCCATCATTTCCGCATCAATCTGTGACTGAGTGACCGTACCCGAGGGGGGGAGCCCAGCTGAGGCTCCTGCATCCGACTGGATGAACCCGCTCTCCGATGCTGCGCTCGAGAGCTCATCAGCTTCACGGGCTCCGAACAAGAGGTCGAACTCACCGTGAGACTAGCCAGCGGACTCATCCGGAAGCCCGATCGGGGCAGACGAGCGTGCTGGGGAATGGGAGGTCTGTGGGGGGATACCCAGAGGAGGTGGTCCCATTGGGGTCCCCAAATCGCCCCCAGTGCTAGCCGCACTGTCCTCATACCCTTAGGTAGAAGGACCGAGGCGGGGAGCTGCTGGGGTGGCTTGCTTTTGTATGAAAACCGTGACCACAACGTTGCCATGGTCATGTTCTCGCAATGAGTACATGATCCATTCACGAACGCTGTCCAGACACGAAATACAGTGATCGTGACCATCAGAAGTTGAGAGATAACGACCGCAACCAGGAATAACACACAAACGGAAAGGCATCTTTAAAAAGACGTTCCGTGTGTGCCGCTCTTTTAGAGAAATATACTCTTTTAGAGAAATATACTCTCTTATTTCTGCCGAAGCGCCCAGGGGCGTTCTCTGCAGTGCACCACTGCAGAGGAGGGAGAAGCCACTGAAATGCACCGTCAGATCCAGCAGAAGTGAATGAACAGTCAGCTCAGTAAACATCGACTGTTCGGCTCCGAAGAGAAAATCTGAATGAGTAGTTGCATACCAGCTACTTTTATACCCGTATGCCCGGGGGAGTGGTATGCAAATACCACTTGCCAATTTTCATTGGCATTTTATCAAAGACCAGACGTGTCTCAGGCTCCCAAGAGTGACCCCTAGTGTCACTACATCGACACAACGTCGAGTGAGTGACAGATAGGGAAATACAGTTTCGTTCACACACAGTTTGGACATTAATGAGACTCACAAATGTATTTACGGCAAACCTGTGCTGTGTGAATGGATACTGGACGACTACTTCATGTTGTGTGTGTTGTGTTTTATCATGTGATCTTTCAGTAACTCATAGAGATGTGTGTCATCTGAAGATCCAGTCACTGTTTTTCTGATCTCATCAGTTTTATTGTCTGGACATGAGCTGCGTGACTCAAATACACTGTACACTCGATCAAAAATCATTCAAATCACTGTCAGTTAGATTAGATGCAGGAACTTGTGCTTTGAACAGACTCATTTATTTAATAATGCGCATCAATCCTGATAAGTCGGTTGTGAATCCCAAATGACTGTCAACATAACTGA